>NW_009715882.1:0-6003 GCF_000703405.1 Apaloderma vittatum | reverse complement strand
CCATTTAGGAGTTGCTTCGGGGCCCCCCGCGGCTTCTGGGTTGCTGAGCCAGCGCTGGCCGTGCCGGGGCCGGCCGCTCCGCGTCTGCTCGGCCCTGAGGCCTGGTGAAGCTCAGAGGGTGTCATCCCCGGGCAGTTCTCAGCAGTGCGGGTGGGTTTCCCCCAAGCAGCTCCTTTCGCGGAGAGGAGGGTGGCGGTACCGTCCTTCCCAGGGCTTCTGGCACGCGGGCATGTTCTAGGGGTACCAAGTTCCTAAAACAGATTAATGGGGAAAGTGAAAGTCCTCAAATACGGTGCAGCACTTTCTTTACACAGCTGATCAAGGAAAACAGGTAATGATTTTGAAAGAGCATGGGACAAAATCGGAGCAGGGTGGATGGGGGAGAAGGGTAACAAAGTTCCCAGTGCCCTGCTGTTTGCCTCACCGCCCAAATGCAAAGGTTCTTGTGAAGTGGCTTAGATGAGAGACGTCAAGCCCCAGACATAAGCACGTATGATGTAAAACCACAACAGCACAAGAGGCTGAATAAAATCCACCCTACAATATCCTAGAAAAATGCACAAGGTATTCTAGAAAGTTTGGTAAAGGCTGAATGGAATTAAACCAACTTTTGCATGTTCAGTAACTACCATTGACATTATCATGGGTAGCTACACACTGAAATGTAAGTGACGAGTGATT
Source organism: Apaloderma vittatum (assembly GCF_000703405.1). NCBI lineage: Eukaryota > Metazoa > Chordata > Aves > Trogoniformes > Trogonidae > Apaloderma > Apaloderma vittatum. The sequence continues at coordinate 5,322 of NW_009715882.1, read as the reverse complement.
TGAATGACAGCTTTTACACATAGGCTTTTACTGTCACTGTGTGACCTGACCTTTTACAGGCCATGAGAAATCTTGGTTCTCTTGCGTAAGATAGTATTAAAGCTATCATGAACCACACTTGGAAAAGCATCAATAAGGTAGTCTCTGAAAAAAACATTGGTCTGCATCTGAAGAAGAAAAATATACCATGATATCCATAGATTACAAGGTTATCTAGGAAAATACATAGTCCACAAATCGTAGAACAGTGCAAACATGACCAGTTTATTTGAAAACACACAATCTAGAACAAGTCATTTAAAAGACAATAATATACTGAGGAATAGCACACAGAATGGGTGCATATGGAAACACACAGACAAAAAAAATCTTCTGTGGGAAAGGCAATTATCCTTGTCAGTAAAAGGGATTACATAATTTCACTGTAATCAAGTTTGACCCCTCTCTTAGTTGTGTAAGGTGCTGTATTTCCTCTGCATTGGATATGCAGCACCCACCAGTTTGTTGGGCTGCAGGTCCTGTATTGCTGCTTAGGTAAGTACTGGTTTTTTATCACTATGGGGAGTTGTGTTGCATCAGCTATTCTCAGGTTATGTAGGTTGTATTCAGGCTGGTAACTCCCTCTCCAGCTTTGCTGTGACTGTTTAATCTGGATACAACTGGGAACAAGCAGAATGAAGTCTTAGCTTTTCTCTAATTCAGGTTTTTTAATTTAAAAGTCTCAGATTTTATAATGTCAAATGCAGAGAAATACTATTACAAAATTAGATTAAAACATAGTTTATATTTACAAAACCACATAAAAATCATTGGGGTTTTTCTTCTAGGTGGAATTCCCCCAGTAGGAGCAAAATTACACTAAAGACAGTTATTTGTGACGTTAAAATCAGCATCTATTAACCACAGAGCTGCAGTTGGTTCTCACTCAGCAAAAGACTTATAGTGAATTCAAAGTACAGCTAATTGCTTTGGCTTACAGGTCAGCATAACTTACTTCATGATGTCATGTACTGCCATAGCACTTAACGTGCCCTATCACTTTTTGTTCCAAAATTGTTTCGTGTTGTTTATAACCATGGCCAGGGTTAGGGCTAGGGCAGCCACAGATATATATACAAATATATACAAAAACAGTATCAAAACTCCTCCCATAAATGACACTGACACTGCAGGGCAGGCACTGAGAAACTCCCAGACTGGACTCAGCGTCAGCCAGCAATAAAATTCAGGAGCTGGATCTGGGAACTGGGTTCAGGGACTCACAGATTCAGGTTGAAGGCAGAAGAATGAAGAACTCCTCCTCCGATGCTGGCCATTAGAGCAAAATTAGAGCAATCCTTGTGATCTCTCAGCTTTATACTGAATATGATGTATAGGGAATGGAATCTTTTGTCAATCACTTCTGGGTCACTGTTCCTGGCTGCTCCTTCACAGAGGTGTGATCTTTTACTTATTTATGATCCTTTCACTTCCCAGCACCCCAATGTGTTGCACAAGATTTAGCAGTGATCTTGGTCACTATAGGAAAAAGTGTGAGCATGAGCCTTTCTGCATCCCAATCTGTGGTCATAATTATGAACATCAAATGCTATCACTTCTAGAAGCAGAAGGTAGTGTCAACAGCTTCTTTCTCCCTGCCTCTCCTTTTAGGCCTAGTTCTTGTTCTTCTCCCTCTGCATTAAAAATCAGCCGGCCTGTCAGCTCTCTGTGGCTTTGGCCCTACCTGACAGTCTCACACAGCACCACCTGCAAGTCCTTGTACCAACTGTTTGTGCCAACACCAGTGCCAAAAGCAGCAAAACACTGTAATAGTGGCACAAGTTACTTCTTACACAATTAAATTGCCTCACAGGGGCAGACTTCACCATTTCTTGCCTGAGTGTTCATCTTCAGCATGTGGCCTGATGCACAGATTTGACAGGATGTTTTGCTGCCAGCTGCTCTCCAAGCTACTTGCACACAAAAATAAGTCCTTGTGAGAATAATCATCTTCCTGCTTTCTGTTTTGATACCGAAACTCAAGTCAGGCCCAAACCACCCACTGCCATTGCCACAGAACAAGTTGTGCTTTGTTCTAAGATCTCTTTTCCTCAAATGTGAAATGTTCACTTTTAACTATTAACTACAAAACTTTACCCTGTCTGTGTTGAGCAGGAACAAACAGCAGTTTTCCAGTGGCTTAAACCAGTTAAAATTGGTTGATCTTCTTGGACCTGGTAAAGCTCACATTCCTGACGTATATCAAGTTTCTACAGAGCTAGACAAGAGCTCATCAGAAAACAGAAGACTATCAACATATTAGACAGGAAAAAATCTTTCTTCCTATGCAAAAATAGATGACCAATTCGGGCAAAAGCTCTTTAAAAAAACTAAGACTAAGGTAGGCTGTACATCTAGAATTATTCAGAGGAAAATAAAAGTTTGAGTGGTAGAAACTGTATCTGCATTGGCAGACGCATAAGTCTTTATTTCGCTGCAATGAATCATTCCTATTTCAGCAACAGATAAAATTTGGTATTTTTTCCTAAATGAGAAAGTGTTCAGTATGGCATAAACTGTGAATAATTATATTTTTCTGTGCTGGAATTGACAGTCTGCAGGGATTCTCTTAGGTAAGTCATCACTCTGTTTAATCATATAGTTACATTTGTCTTCCATATCTGATTAAATAAGTTCATATTTTATTTCTGAAGCTATGCTTTTGGAATCTCTGGAGGACATGCTAATTTCCTCATCCTTTGGAAACAGTCCTTTGAATCTGACATTTCTCAGGAATCAGAACTTTTGCACCCTGTATCAGTGAAGAGTAGCTGAAAATACTTTTTTTCTTCATTAAGGAAACAACTCAAGATGACTTAGTTTCATACAAAAGCAGAGTGTTCTTCAAAAGAGACTAATGTGACTAAAGCATTTTTTAAAGAAAAGTAAAATTGTATTTAAAGAGGGGAAAATAAAATTGTTTGCAGAACGTACGTGTAATTTGGCTTATTTGTACATGCTAGATAAAAGTAAGACTGAAGACAAACTGTTCAAGTACAGACACACTGAAGGAAAAAAAATGTGTATTTTGCAATCCAGACATTGTATTTGAAGGAGAGTAACATGCCATTCTGATACTATTAAACTTTAAGGACTGTATCAGCATTTTTTAGCAAACCATTTCATTTCGAACTACAGAATCTCTAGAGCTTCAGCCAGATCGACCATCCTGATGCTCCAGTGAGAGGTCAGTATGCTGATACATATTGCTACAAGCCATGAATGAACTTGGGAGATGAAAAACAGTTTTTCCTGTGAGGAGCTGTATGTCTTGAGCTTGCCTGCTTGAAACAGCCTTCCAACTGATTTCCTAGAGGTGTGGGTAAGGTCACATTGCAAAGAAGCAGACGGGTATCTTGTCTGCAAGTGAAGCAGTTACTTCTTGCTCGTGTGGTCAGACCCACAGTGAAGGGCCATGCTCTCCTCTCCTTCCTGAACATCAAGCACGCTTTCTAAACACATCATGAACAGGTCTCTCTGAAGAACAAGAAACAGGTCAATGCTGGATTCCATGTGTCACACAACTTTGATCTGTTTCCACCTTTTTTAACAAAAAAAAACTCCAAAGCCATATATTGTGAATATAGGTAAAGTTTAGACCAAAATATTCCCTGAACTATGAAGAGATGCCTAAAACAGCGTAGGTATGAGATGTATTTTTAAGTGTGGGAGGAAGGAAAGGTATTTGTTTAGCTACATGGATGCAGCAGCAGTATTGTGCCCAAAATAATTTCTGTGAATCAAGGTAAAAAATGGTACAAGTGTTATTCTGGGCAGAAAAAATGATTTTATTGGTTCAGTATCTGCTAAACTATTACAGGGCCAAAACTTTTAAGAACTTGCAGACATGGTGTTAAATCTCTATGATTCCTTCCATATTATCCCATAATACGTATTTCTTCATTAGCCAAGGCCACTTTTCACCACATTCAATTTCTGACTACTCATCAAACAGCAGAGAGAAAGTCTTGCTCACTATAGTATTATGGATCAGCAAAAAAAAATTGCTATGCTGTTATTAAAAGAACTGCAACATGAAATCTTCCAATTTTGTGCACCTGGGCAAAGAACTTCTTTGATTTGGCACAAGATATTTTAAATAACTGCATGATGCAGAAGTAGTAAAACCACAGCTAAAAGCCAATTAGACAGATCAGGTCACAAATTAGAAAAGAAGTTTTAAGACTCACTTTGGTGTAAAATATCATGGAGCTTTTTGTCTCTTGCAATTAAAACTTCAGCCTGTACCTTGAAGAATATCAGCATCAGGCTATACTTCACTACACATCTTAAAAAATATTAACCCAAAGTGGTATTTTTGCAGTTTGTCCTGGTTTGAGATAGAACAGAATCAATTCTGCACAGTGATTTTATTTTTCAGCTAACTCTCTTCTAAGTGATTGTACTTTCTGAAGTGAGGTTTTTGCTTTGAAAAAAAGCTTATTTCAAAGGAAAGGCCTGGGGAGGCTGGAGGTGCCTGAAAAACTCACCAAAGAGACTGTCTGACAGCCTGAAATGGCGGAGCAGGGCACAGTGGCTAAGACGCTGGAAGAGGAATGAGCTAAATAGCTACAGGTATTCCCAAGACCCCCTCATCAGTTTTGTCGTCCTTCTCTGGACAAAGTCCAGTGCCTTAGGGTCTTTCTTGCAACTGAGTGGCTCAAAACTGAACACAGGGTTCAAGGTGGAGCCTCACCAGTGTTGAGTACAGGGGCACAATCCCTGCCCTGGTCCTGGTTGCCACACTACTCCTGATGCAGGCCAGGATGCTGTTGGCCTTCTTGGCCACCTGGGCACACTGCTGGCTCTTGCCCAGCCGGCTGTCCACCAACACCACCAGGTCCCTCTCTGGAGCCAATCTTCCAAAGCACGTGGCATTGCCTGGGGCTGGTGTGGCCCCTTGGCTTTGCTGAACCCCACAGACACGAAGTGTGTAACACCAAGCCTCAATTAACAGTAATCTCAGTGAAAAAAGCAATCAACCAACCAACCAACCAAAAACACCCCTAAAATTTAAGGGAGGAGTTAATAGTGACTAAGTTGTGGGTAAGAACTCAACAGACATAAGAGACTGAAATCGTGGGTTGCTGGAGGTCAGCACACAGGGAAATCCAAGTGGTTGAGGAGTACCTGGGAAACGGCTGTGGGGGTGGCCAAAGCGTGGGGTAAGAAAGGCAGGACAAGAACAAGGAGACCTCCCCAATGCGGCTTGTGGGACCGGAGGAACACCAAGTGGCTACTGGGGGTGGGGGGGCGACAACAACAACGCACACCCGTCCACCT
>NW_009715881.1:7888-19789 GCF_000703405.1 Apaloderma vittatum | reverse complement strand
TCATTGTGGCTTGGTTCACCAGGCTGCAGTGCTCTTTTTCTCTGTAGGTTGACTGCTGTGGGAGTAGAGCTTGAATATCCCTAATAATTAAGACAGAGAAAGGAAAGGCTAGGCTAGTCAAGGCTAGGGATTCATAATCTAAAGTTAGGGCTTTATCAAGACCAGCAGAGACCATTGAAGTCATTGATGCTCACGCCTACAAACCATCTGAACGGCCAACCCAGACCCATAAGCCAGCACATAGAAGGCAGTGAGGGAGCCCTTCCTTGCCTTCATAATGTCAATGTCTTCTTTTTAAAGTCTTTCTTCCTAATCACCATGATTTGAGCAGCAATTTATGTGGACACTAAAGGTGCTGAGTGCCTGGCAGGAGACTTTCAGAGCAGCCCAGCACCTCTGTATCACAAAGCTGTGGTGCTGATGCCCTTTGTGACCCAGGTTGTCCTCCCAGAAGAAGGACCACAAATGTTCCCAGGGCTGGCTGAGGTCTGGGGATGTCTGTGAAGAGCTCTCACAGCCCACGATGGCACACAAGCCGTGGTGTTGTCAGTTCTTCTTCAGGCACACACTGGTTTGTGTTGCTGTTGGTTTTGTTAGGTTTGTTTTGATGGCACCGTTAGGAAGCTCAGAAACACTCGCCCCTCCGAGCCAGTGAGGAGAAGGGTGTATTCATTTGCTGTGCTGCCTGCCTGCAGCCTGCGCATCACGGCTGATCCTTTCTGATGGAAACCCAGGACTGGGGGCCATGGAGCAACCAGGGGCAGGTCCCTCTGCTGGGCAGCAGCCCTGCCTGCAGGAGGAGTGGGGCTGGGGCCAGCCGGTGGGTTAGTGAGAGCAGGATGAATCCCCAGGGCTGCTGCCGCTCTGTCAGGGAAACATGCGACGGAGCACGAATTAATCCCATGTAGCTGGGGTTCAGGTGGCAGCTCCCTTTCCATCCTCCCAGGGTGTGGGTGTTTGCAAGCTCTCAGCAGCTTTTAAGAGCACTTACAAATAGGAAGTACGTGTAACTCTCCACACAAGCATATATTCCTGACAAGAGGTGTGCAGGGCTCCCCGAGCCTCGCTGCCTTTCTCTGCACCTGGGAAACACTGGGATGGCTTTCAAGGGGAGAGGCTGCGTCAGGCTCAGCCTCTGCTTTGTTGTTTGCCCTTGCCTAAGGAGAGTTAAAATACAAACAGGACTCTCAGAAAGAAGGCAGCTTCATCCCTAGGAACAGTGTAAATCACTGCTTTGCTGGTGCCTGGCACGGGGAGAGTGAATTGCACAACACATTGCAGCAGGGCTGCCCCAGACCGAGGGACATCCCCTGCTGGAAGCCCTCTGACTGCGGTGAGAGACCCACGCAGTCCCTAATCCCATCTCTTGCCCAGTGTGAGCATAGGCTACCAGCTCCCTTGGACCCACAGGCTGCTAAAAATATATCTTTTGGGGGAAAGGAAGGTAACAGCATGAGCTACTTATTCTGCTACTCTAAATAAGATGTGGCCAAGCTGTACATTACATTACTGGTATCAAGCACAGGCTGCACGGGGCCACTGGCGTCTTCTCAGCTAGCCCAGGTCCACCCAGAGCGCTGTCAGCCGTGACTCAGCTCCAGGACTGCGTGCAGGCTTCCCGCTGCATTTCGTCGAAGCGCTGCCCTCTGTGACACACAGGCAATGCAAAATGCAGCTTTGGAACACGCGTTGCAATTCACGGCATTGCCGGCAGGTCAGCAGCAGGTTGTGACGTACAGGTGCCGCTGCACATTTCAGCGAACGGAGCCTTGTCCTCCTATGAAATCACCACCATTAGACGTAGCTGGGGCCCAGCATTTGCATGGATTTGATTATGTGGCGGAGTCAACTCAAGCCTCTCTGTTGAGAAGCCGTAGGGAGAACATCTCATTTGCCTTCTCCTCCCGTTCGCTTCCTGCCTTTGTGCAAACTAAGGTTTCGACTGCTGATCCAGCGAAAGACCCCTTTGGTGAAGCATTGCCCAGAAGGAGAGCAGACCAGGGGAAAAACCACAAATTTGCCATTCGTGCCATTTCTTCACTGCAGAGTGTTGCTCTCGGACTCCTTGGCGGGGTGTGCAAGGCAGCCGGCAGCCCGGGTTTGCAGGGTCTCTGCCCAGCCACCAGCATCTCTGCATCTTCCTGACCCAAAAGCACAAGAGTAGTGATGACTTGCCAAGAAATAATTGCATGAATTTTCATGAGCTCAGTTTTCTTTCTGTTCTCGTCTGTCCCCACTGTTTGACCCTTGGGGAAGAGACATAAATGAAGATCCCTCACAGAGTTCTGTCATGCTGACGGATTTATTTTCCCATTAGAATGCAGAAGAGAACTGATGCTTTCACATTAACAGGGTGAAATATGCTCCGTTCCTCCAAAGACTAATGCAAGAGCAGAGCCTCTGAGCTTTCAGCTTTTACGCTAAGACAAAGTGGAACTGGCCCTTGATGCACATTATGTGATGCTGGTAAAACAGAAACATTTCTACAAGAAAGGTTTTAGCTATAAGCAGGAGAGAGCCTTGTGTGCTGGGTGGAAAGCACAAATACAAAAATCAGGTGCAGTGCTTGAGCACCATGGCTCTGCTTAGGTCCTGCACTGGTTTGACACCAGCTCTTGCTGCCCGAATCTCTGATTTCCCACACGTGTGTCTTTTCTCTCTGTTTTGTTTTCAGCTGAGACAAACAACGGCAAGATGAGAGACAAACAACCAGCAAGATGGGAGAGGGGAAGGAGAGAGGACACGCACGCTTGTCGGTGGTGGAACCGTATTAGCGTGAAGGACCACTTCAGACCACTGCAGACCTGGTAGAGGGAAATCATGTGCTGGGACCTGTTTAGGCTTAGAGCGATGTTTTTTAGGACTAGTGCCAGTATTAGCGCTGCATGTCCCATAAACAGAGAAACAGTGTGGAGCAAGGTGTTAGCAGGTCACCACCAAGACAAAAGATGATCATCTTCACCCAGGGACCTAAACACGTGAGTCACGTGTATGGCAAGCACAACAGAGGCACAAGCAATGAGAGAGTCCCTGGATCTCAAAGTAACATTTAGCAAAAGTGTATGAATCTAGACTTCGAAATGCAACTTTAAGTGGCACTGGGCCTTGGGCAGCCAGGACACACACACTGTTCAGGCCACATCAGCAGTGTGTGCCCAAGGCCCAGTGCTTGCTGCACAGCTCTCTTGGGATGTGCATATTTTGCGACCACATTTGAGGCACCTGTTTTTGAAAACGTGGCCCTGGGGCTTTATTTTATAGCTGCCTTCAGTGATCAGCATTACCTCCAACCAGCCGAAGAATGCAACTACGAGCATGGCCAGCTGCGAGCAGAGCAATCGCACGTGAAGTCTTTCATGCTTTGCAGGCAAAGATCAACCCTATCTTGTTGGTATATATAAAAAAAATAACAAAAAAAACCCCAGAAACCAAGGCTGGGGAAGGTGAAGTCCCAAAGGCTGTGCAGTAAATCCCTGGTGCAGTGTGACACCTTGGTTGCAGAATTCTGGTACGCCAGTGACCTGTGCGCAGAAGAGGTCTCAGGAGCCACCCGTACGGTTGGATTTTTTACTGGGCACCACTGCAAGTACAGCAACTTTTCTGAAATTATCCCATTAGGAGAGCTTGAGCAAAGTTTCATCCGCTGAATTGCACCAGCCTACCCAAGCTGCTGGGACCTTGCCCTAAGTGCCTTGGCTCTGTGGAAGTGGAAAGATGAAGCAGGGCTGGAGCTGCGCCCAGGCGGGCAGTGCAGCCGCCTTCCAACTTGCCTGTGCCTTAGCCCGGCAGGACACGTGTGCAATGGGAAATCGCCTGGGTTTGGGGTTAATTGTAGGGAGATTTTCATAAAGGACTTCTTAAAATTATAAAACTGAGTCATATAGGAAGCTTTATATTTACATATATGTGCGCATGCAACAAAGCTATGGAAGCTTTTGGAGCATTTAAAAGCAGTTTAAGGGCTGAAGTGTTGACTTGGCGCCTAAAGACACAGACAAGTCAATGCCTAAAATTGTAGATTATAGTCTAGTAGGCTTCTGAAAAGCTCACTAGGTGCTGAGCTGCCATCTGGGCCTGAATCAGCTAGCAAACCCTGTCCTCGGTCAGCATCGCTAATACCTACGTAACCAATAAAACATGTCTGAAGACACATTGTCGTCCAGTAAAATGTTATAGCATCAGTATAGCTCCTTTGAAGAGATCCTTTAAGGGCACAGGTAGCACGGGAAGCAGAAAATGTATCTGTTATTGCAGGAAAGATCGAGTAAGCTTTGTGCACTTTGGCGATGGGGATGAGAAGTATGCTGCTGCTGGTCTCGCAGTCTAAACCAAATAATCATTTCACAGAGCAGTTATTGTGGTAAAATTATAAATGCAGTGGAGGGAGGTATTCTGAATGAGTAGCTGATGGTATTTGTACTGTCAATAAGGCTTTCCCGTTTTGTTTCCAAAGGAAGATCCCAAGATAGGTCAAGATCTGGGCATTTTGGGGGTTCCACCTTTGCCCCTCCTCACAGAAGCTGTCAACAGGCTACGTTTCACAAATTAAGCAAATGATAAGCGTCATTGCTGAGGGCTGATGGGACCACAGTGGTCCAGCACCACTCCAGCAGCACATGGCTGAAGGAAGGAAGACGGCTGGGATGGCGGGATGGGGTTCAGCCTTCCCACCGCAACGTGGGCTCCATCAGGGATGACAAGCGGCGCGTCCCTGAGGAAGAGCTCACTGCACCACGTGCCAGCATTGCAGCCATCCTCCTCCCACCTGGGATGGACAGGACCTACAAAGGCCAGAGACACCTGCAAACTCAATGGAGCAGTGAGGGACATGGGGACACCAAACGCCACGTCCTCCTCACCTGAGCCAGCGAGGACGAGCTCAGGAAGGCCAGTGGTTGGGAGGACCAGCCAAATACGTTAAAAACATACGCACTCTCTCTGGCCTGACTCTTGTTTCCTGGAAGTTTTATTGCCACCGAAATGCTTCAAGCTCTGTGAAGCCTTTGCCAGCTGGAATCGTCTCTTTGCACCTGTCTTTTTATTTGCACAAATCCCTTCTCTAATAGAGCTAATCACTTTGCTTTGATAAATCTGCCAGGCCCCCGATACGAGCTGCCTCCGCGCTAAACAAACAGACCATTGTCTCGGCAGGGGCAACCAAGCTTTGTTAATGGTTAAACTGGGAGCGGGCGGGATTGGGGGGAAGAGGCATTGGCCACAGGCAGCCTTTTTTTTTTTCCTGCCCCTGAATCTGCAGTTTCCCTCATCCTTTTCAGGCTCTGGGGTAGGATAATCAACCCAGAAGAGGAATGATGAGGCAGAGAGAGGTGCTTTTAGGATGGGCAGAGGAGGACATTAGGCAGGAGAGGAAAGAGTTAAGGCAGGCTGAAGAGCAGGCCAAGTGAGGTCTAAGTGTTGCAAGTAAGGATGGGTAACTACCAAGAGGAGAAAGTTGGAGATAGAAAACTGAAAGCTTGGACATAAAATGACAAAACCTGGTTCTGATCAGGGGCCAGGAGACATTTGACTTGAGCAGTGCGTTCCTCCAGCAGCCCTCCTCCAGCTCTGGAGACATGATCAAGGCCAAAATCTTGGACTAACGCAACACCAGCAGAACACTATGTCGTTTCCTGCGCTCTGCTGCATCCGCATCACTGCAGCTGAAGGTGGATGGTGCCACCATGAATACAGTTTTGCTGCCGATTTCCCTCCCGTGAGGAAGCCCTGCAAGAACTGCTCCACACCACAGGGCCTTGGCTCCTCATTTTCTCAGCTCGCATTGCCAAACCAGACTTTTTGGGCAGTTAGTAACACCGGCTAGCCAGGCTCTTCTGCATGCATGAGATGAGCAAATGCAGCAGTTTTGATGTGCTGTTTCATGGCAAGTCGGCAATGCCTGCAAAATTTGGTTGTTGTGGTCCGGCTCCAAGGTAGGGCAGCAAACAAGCATTAGCCACCAGCCCTTTGCTGGTGACAGCTGTGTCTGAAGGAAGATCTTTGAATGTAATAGCCAGGAAAGCTCTTTAGCAAGTTGTAATCAGCCCCACGGTGTTAAGATGAAACCAGTATAGCCTTTACACCAGCTAACAAATCCGTCAGCACCAGCAGATGATTTCTTGGTTGCTTTGCTGGGGCCTGCTGTGAGCCTCAGGTGAGCATTAGTTGTTTAAACAAGGAGACTGCCCTGCAGGCAGCTCTGGCAGCCTCGGTTACACTCCAAGCACTGGACAAGGATCCAACCTCATGTCCCATCTGCATTTGCATCGTGTCCAGCCCACCCGCATCCCCGCCGCTGTCATGTAACCCTGTGTGCCTTGATATCCTTTGTGGCTAAAAAGGAAGAAGCAGCTCGCAGATTATTGTTGCTTGGAGCCACACTCGTGAGAGGCAGAGAGCTCTTCAGGTGAGGTTGCACAAATTTCAGGCTGAAAGGAAGGGAGGGAAATGGCACCAGAGCTGCCACAGCCCCTGCAAATGCTGGTGCTGCTCGCTGGAGGTGCCACGCACTTGAGATCTGGAGAGTAACTCCCGGCCGGGAGGAGTGAGGTGGCTTGCCAGGAGATTGCCAAACCATACGATTAGGAATTTGTTCATGCACGGTCTAATCCTTCTCCCCTGCTTGTCTGGGTGCGGAAGCTTTCCAGCTCCTTTATATCCACCCCCAGAACAGGACAAAACTTGTGCCCAAGGATCTCGGCGATGCAGGAGAGCCGCGAGGTCGGGAGCCTGGCAGCGCTCGACGAGGGATTACACACGGTACACGGAGAGAAAACAATAGCAGGAAACATGAGTGATACAAGATGCTCAGAGGTTTAAACCACCAGGAGCTTTAGAAAGCAGGCAGGTCTTTGTGCATCACCCAGGAATGAAGCAGTACTGGGAAGACAGAGTGGGCGCGGAGCTGGTGCCCAAAGGGTTTGGGCATGAGGGCCGGCTGTGCTGCAGCACCCATGGACTCGCTCGCACGCCCTGCACCCAGCATCTCATCCCCTCCTGCCTCCATCCCCTCCCTGGCTCCTTGGGGCACAAGCACACAGACGAACACATGGCAGGAGGAATTTTTCTTTAATTTTTTTTTTCGCTTCTCCTTCCCCAAACAATTAATGTCAATGCGGAGAGGCAGGTGCTCCTGGCACGATGCCCTCCGTTTTGTTTACAGAACACTCCTTGAAGATTATTTGTGTTGAAATCTTTCAGCTTTTCTCTCTCTCCCTCTTTTTTCCCCCTCCTCCTGTTTCCCTCCCCCCCTCCCTGTCTTATAAGCATTCTTCCAGCCAGTTTTTTGTGCCCCAAGGGCCCTGGGCGACAAGCCCGGCTGGAGCCTTCAAAGCAGTGGGGAGGTCGGCCCCTTGCTCTGCCCCAGGCTGGGGGAGAGCTGAGAAGGGGCTCCACTGCCAGCATCCCCCCATTTCTTTGTGGCCACGGGGAGCGGAGCGAAGGGGCCATTGTCCAAGGGCTGCTGCTGACCCTGCCATTTCCATCTGAAAAGCTGCTTTCATGGGAAAGGCGAAGCTAGCTCACTGTCCCTTCCTCTCCACCTCTTCGCCACAGACACCCTCCCTGCCCACCGGACCCCTTCTGCTTTCCTCTGTGCCTTCAGCCCCATCCCTCCTGCCCTTCCTCCTCTCCCTCTATCCCCCCCTGCACCAGCATCCTCCTCCTCTCCCTCTCCTCCTCCAGCGCAGGGAGCACCAGCACGGGTTGTCCAGGGTGAAAGGGAAGGGAAGGAGGTGAGAGCAGGCGGGGCAGCTCCAACCCAGGCCCTCGGGGGAATGCGAGATGCTCGTCTCTTCCTGGAGCATGAAAAATCCCAGCTGTGGCTCTGCGGAGCCCTTTCACTTGCCTTTGTTACACATCTCAGCCGTAGAAATCTTTCAGCAATGTTTACAAAGAGATAGCATAGGGTCAATGGAATAAGCATGGCCGCTTTTCTTCAAACTCTTAAAAGCATGCCATTTTAATGGTAAAATGCATAAAAAATTAGATAGCTGGCTCTGTCGCCTTCCTGAGAGGTATGTATAGCAAAACCAGGGATTTATGAAAAAAGACAAACCAAAATCAACCAAGTTCCTGCATTAAAAAGCCTTTACTGCCTTTCAAATCTGTTCGTTAGGATGCACATTTCTACTCATCGCTCCCACCAGGAGCCCCTGCCTGGTCCTCGCCTCTGAGTCCCCCTCGGGGACTGTGGAGCCACCATCGCGGGTCGTGGCATTTTGGAGTGAGTCACCCAGGTCAGACAGACAGATTATCGAGAGCTTTATGGTTGTCTTCTCGCTGTTTCAAAACAGAAAGCAGCCAAAACAGGTTTCAGGCAGTGATTGAAGGTTGCAAAAGATTGAGACGAAAGGCAATAGCACACTCTTTTTTCATATTAAAAAGAAAAAAGAAGAAAAAAAGCCCTGAAATCTGTTGTAAAAGTCCCCACTGACTTCATCCCCACCGAAAAATTGCACCCCACGTGTTGGGGATGGCTCTGCTCAGCAGCAGCCCGTGCTTCTCCCTGCGTGCAGAGGGGAGCTTCCAGCAGCTCCCTGTCTGAAGGAACCGTCACAAAGTGCCGAGTGAGCATCCCTAACACCCACTCAGGGGGAGAAGGTGACCTTGAATGGCATCTGCATGCGCTCAGCTCCTCCTTCGTGCTCGCAAGCAGCGGTCACTGAGCTGAACTCTTGTTCGACCCAGTTGCTGAGTTCTGGTAAACAACGAAGGATGCTGTGGATAAAGTGTTGCAGCAGCATAGCTCGGCCAGATATTTATCTGCCTGTAAAAGAAGCAAACAAACAACCATTTAAGTTGATTGGTGGGAAAGAATGGCACATGGCAGAATAAACTCTGGAGACATTAACAAACCACATGGAGAAACTGCCCAGCACAAAATGAGACATGAGAGCTTTTACGCTTCGCAACGTATAGCCGCTGCGTGAGCAGGACAGCTGGGTGTAGTGGCAGTGGTGAAGAGATTTGCACAGACTGGTATAATATTTCCAGCTCGGTCTTTAGCAAGAGAGAAGTTTAAATCTTCATCTCAAAATGACAGGCCCAATGACTTTCTGTCACTTCGTTACGGTCACGTCGTCGTCTCTGCTGCTGCTCCTGTCGGTCCTGGCTCAGCAGCCTGGTGAGAATAAGTGTAGCTGTGTTGATTTTGGTAGTGCTTCATCCCATTTGCCCTGCTGATTTTTTTTTATCATGGCAGAAATATTCCAACCAGCCAGGCAGCGCGGGCAACTGCCCCTCAAGACCCTGGCAGCCACCCCGCAGCCCAGCAAGCTGCAAGAGGCTTCTCAACTCAGCTTGCTTTCCCACCCTCCCAAAATTTCCTCCCGGTGAGAGCAGCACCGGTCCAGCACCCTCCTCATGCCAGATCCAGCCCGTGGTGCCTTGCCCATCATTTATGAATCCTCACTCTTGCAATCCTCGCTCTCCTTTTGCAGAGAACTGGGGTTTGAACCAGGCTGGCCGCAATGCAGAAATATTTGTTGCTGAGCAGATAGATTTGTTTGCTCATTTTCAGACCGAGAGGTTGGCAGCTCTGACACAGGGAAAAGAGATCAACGAGGTGGAGGGAGCTGTTGTGTTGCAGCTCCCACCTTCTTCGTGGGTCATGGCCAGCCTGGACAGTCCTGCTAAAACAAATTCACAGGGGGAACAAGGCTCAACCTTCTCCGTAGCCCTGCGTGACTGCAATGGGGACAGGGACCGAGCCCACAGCACAGGGTCTGCTTCTCTGCCCAGGGATGATACATCACATCTAATGTGCCCGTTACAAGGCTCTCCACAACCAGGCAAGCAACAGAGATGTTTCAATAGCAGCTTCCTTGTGAAACCACAAAAAAAGAACAAGCCAGCGAGCAGTTTCAGCTAGTCTTCGCTCGGCGCTTACGTTGTTTGTGTACACGCACAGCTGCCTGGCTCTCCACGTGCATGCAGGGAAGTGTGAAACGCCCCCAAAAAAGAAGAAAGCAAGGCAGAAAACCAGTCTCCCAAGGAGCAATGGAAATCGACGGATGGGTTTTATCTCCGCAGGTTTGGTTTTTTTTTTACCTAAGAAAGGCGGCTTTGCAAAGGCTTTCTACCTCATCGTCTGGGCCCAAGACTTCCTCGTAAAAAGGCTGTTGGGCTTGTTGCAACATATTCCAGGTGTGTAAGTGATGCCCTGCCTTGCGCCTTTCACAGAGCAGAGCCCCGAGGCCCCAAAGCGAGCAGGGAGGAGGAGGAGGGAGGGAGGGAGAGGTGCGTGTGTTCAAATTAAATGAAGCAGAAAGAGAAAGCTGGAACCCGCATTGCCTGGGGCAGCACTAATTGAACAGGTTGAACCTGATAGCAGCGCAAAGGAGGCAGCAGGAGGGATCTTCTACCTCCTGGCCAGTGGTGTGGAGCTGGGCACCGTGTAAGAAACCAAGCTTGAAAAGCTTAAGAGATGGGAGTCTGGGACGAGGTGAGGAGGTGGCTTATTTGGGGCTGGAGGAGGGAGGCTTCAAAAGAAAAAGCTAATTCTTCATTAGCGTGTCAAAGGGAGGCAAATGAGAGAGAGGGCAGGCAGACTCTCACTCCCGCTGGCTCATGAGGTCCCTAGCTAGTGTCCAGGACTCTGTGGGTGCCCCCCTTGGTGGGATCAGCTCTGTCCCAACTGGGGGCCTGGGGGTGCGGGGAGGTGCGATAAACGATCACAGAACCTCTCGCTCAGCAGCTCTGCACCCAGGTGACGTGAGTCTCCTTCATTCTGCTTCATTCTCCTTCATTCTGCGCAGATCCCAGCTAACACCACACACAGCATCCACTCTCCTTCCTTCCCCAGTAGCTGCAAGGATGTCATCTGAAAGCCGGGGCATGAGGATAGCTGTGTCTCTTTCCTAGTCCTAAATGAAATGAAAAACAGCAAAACCCAGGAAAATTCCAGTTTTCCGGGTTTTTTTTCAAGACAGCCTCACTAGACAGTTGCTCAAGGTGTGTCAGCTATTTATTCTGGAGGGACTCGTGGTACAGGCTGACAATCTTTCCCTCCCAGCTCTGATTTGAAGTGTCAGCCAAAGCAGGTGGAGGGACCCTGTGAAACAGAGATGTCCTGGGGTGGGAGGGCTTGCCCTGGGAGAGAGGACGAAGGTGGGGAGCATCCAGGCAGCCCCCCAGGGAAGGTAGCAGCAGCAGTAGGACTTGCAAGTGCCTGCACAGCCCCAGTGCTGAGAGTGACCAACATCCTCCAGGTCCCTCTGCTATCCTGGGCACATCACAAAGGCTGTTGCTTCCTTTTTTTAAATAGTGGCAGCTCATTGGGAAGCTGGGACACAAGAGAAGACAATCAGAACTGCAGGAGCTTTGCAATTCGGCAGCAATTCCTCATCACTGCTCAAGGGTGCTGGGCAAGGTGCTGGGCCTTCCTTTGCAGTGGCAATGGGGGAAACATCCTCTTTTCAATTAATGATGCCCAGAAAATCAGAGAGCAACAGGAGCTCTGGCCCCTACCATCTCCCAAGCTCTGGGATTGCTATTTCAATGGCCAGAGGCTGCAGGAGCCGTCACCCGTTGCCATTGCCCAGGGCTACAAGCCACACGCACTGGGGCTTCACTTACCCACCCCCTGGTTGCCTCCTGCTCTGCGAAGGAGCCACATGGCTTTAATGATGCCCAGAAAATCAGAGAGCAACAGGAGCTCTGGCCCCTACCATCTCCCAAGCTCTGGGATTGCTATTTCAATGGCCAGAGGCTGCAGGAGCCGTCACCCGTTGCCATTGCCCAGGGCTACAAGCCACACGCACTGGGGCTTCACTTACCCACCCCCTGGTTGCCTCCTGCTCTGCGAAGGAGCCACATGGCTACTGCCATCTGCAAGGTGCTCCCTGTCACCCTGTCCTGCATGGGGACCGGTGGCAATGGGGAACTGCAGGTGGCAATGGGCCC
>NW_009715881.1:0-7873 GCF_000703405.1 Apaloderma vittatum | reverse complement strand
CCTGCTTTCTGCCCCTGTCTCGGCCCTGTTTGAAAAGAGAAAAGCTCCCTTGGTGGGAGAGAGATGGCTCCCAAACTTTGCAATGCTTTTAGTGCCTAGAAGGTCATGCCTCTTTGGTTTTGCCTTTTATTTCTGGAGGGGTTTTTTCCTGCTTCTCCTCTCTGGCCTCTGCATCACAACTCAGTAAAAAATAGCCCGAGGGGAGCAAACATTGCACTGAGGAGACAAACCCTTTGCTACTAATGGCTCTGGCAAAAACAGATGATGTGATACCTCCGTGTCCTCCCCAGGCCTGTTTCCCAGCCCCCCTGTGAGCTCTGCAGGTCTCTCCCACCCTGAGGGGTCGCCCCTGGTCCAGCCTGGTCCTCGGGGTGAGATCCACAGACACACCTCTATCCCCTGCTGCTTAAAACAGGGCAGTTTGGGCACATCCTGAGGTGCAGGGGACAGTTTTGTCAGGAGCAAGGCTGAAAAGCCGGGCTGAATATTTTCATGGGTGAGCTCTTCAGGGCAGGGACTCTGCCCGCCCGGATGCTTGCTCACTGAGCAGCGCGGTGACTCCAGGCAGCTAATTCACACCCGCAGGCATTACTGCAGTATAAACTGCAAATAAGTCATAATAATAATTAATAAACATGCCAAAACAAAAAAAAAAAAGAAAACGCTCTCCTCGTTTAATTAACGTCGGCCTTCAGCAGCTTTATCTCGAGGTGAGTGGCTACTTTGTTGGGGTTCTGCCTTCACACCCTGCCTTGCCCTCCGTGGCTGGGGCAGGCAAGTCTTCACTGTGCAAATGGGAAGATCTCTCTTCTTTGCTCAAGCTCCTACCAAATGACTTGGAACCAGCGTCTCACAGACTGCTCCTTACCTGAGAGAAAGGCTACAGCAAGAGAAATAGCAGTTGGAGATGCCCAATAGCCATCTTTGCCTTGTTGAGATTAGAGGCTGAGCACAGCCCACAAGGAGTGACAAGTTTTGGGGCTAGCAGGCGTAGAAAGAGGCTCATAAAATAAAATACAAGGTGGCATTGCAGGTTTAGGAGCGGCAGGGAGGGTTACCTGACATCTGCAGAGCCTCCTCAGCATAAACCAGGCACTGGTTGGCGACATCCAAAAAAACTTCAGGTATAGCCGGGGAGCCACAGGTGTCCTCACCCCTCATGTTGAGGTGACAGATGGGTTTCTGAGGGGTAAATCTCCAAGCCAAGCTGGGGAGGGTGGAAGCCAGCAGCGAGCTCCAGCCTTGCTCGCAGCTTCCCTCCCACCCTGCTTAAAGGGATGGGGGTTGAAGGCTCAGCCCTTGACCCCTGGCGAGCAGATGGGTGTTCACCCACCCCACGCTCCGATCTCTGCTGCTTTGAAGCAGCTCGTCTGTAATCTTAACGAGGCCTTGGAGATAGGAGCGCTCTGGGTACGCGCTAAACCACGACAGCCTTCTGCTCCCCTCGCCCTCTGCTTTCCCTCCAAATCCCTCCCCACTGACCCAATCCAAGCCGCAGCCGTTGCCATCGCGATGAAGTGCCTGCTGACAGCGAGGCAGGGAAATTCAAGGTCCTGGGCTCCTTCTAAGGCTATTGGGAAGGAGGTAACGAAGAGGAGGAGAGCGGAGGGGCAACCATGCCTGGAGCCCCTGCAGCATCCGCGGCCGAAAGGGTGGCACCTCCAAGAAATGTCCTGCTCTGCTGCAGGGCTTATTGGGGATGGATGGACTGGAGGGGCCAACAGAGCTGGCGCCAGGGTCTGGGCAAGCCTATAATTCCCGAGGTCTTGTTGCTGCCTGTTCAAAAAGGGATATAAAACCATACAGACTGTGCATTGTGGAGGGCACATGGGGAATACAAGGGAAAACAGCGGGCTCTTGACACCTGAGCTGCCTGGCTGCATTGGGCTCTCGGTCCAAGCTGGTCACCACGGAGGCCCCAGAGGTATTTCCCAGCAGAGCTCACCCTGGGCAGCATGAAGAGTTTGGACTTGCCAAAACGGGGCCAGGGGTGCTGTGGACTGGTGTGGCAAGGGGCAGACTCCACCGGCCATGCCCTCTGCCTCTGTTGAGATGCAGGAGATGATAGGGCTGCCCAGGTACACCGGGGATGCAGACAGACATGCAGGCTCTTGCAAGTTCAGGTTTCCTGATGGGGATCTGCTGTCCTCCTGGGGTTTTTTTTAATGAGAACTTGTTGTAATCGCCCCTGTAAAACTCAGGGTGGGGAGCTGTTACTTATTAACGTCCGTTGTCTCCGAGGAAAGTGGGACAGGGGATCTGCTGGCAAAAGCAGCGCCCGATGGGTCACGGCACGCCATAGCGTGGCAGAGAAATGCACACACCGTGCTCATCCTCAGGCTGTCTGGCATGAGATGCCATCGCCAGCCCACCTCTGCCACCACATCCTCGGGTCTCGGTGGGTCCTCCGGGTTCTTTGCAACCGCCTGCAAAAGTGGGCATGAGAGCAGAGGTGCAAAAGTCCTTTCTGGTGATTAATGCATCATGTGTACAAAGGAGGTCTGTGGTGAACGGAGGCTGGAGCCGGGATTAATTGCATACCTTGAAGTGGAGAGATTTATGTAAGGAAGCAGACTTGGCGGGCTGCCCCGCTCCGGGCTGTGTTTACCTGCCTGTGCCTCCACACCTGTCGTGCTGCAGCAGCAAAATATTATTTAATAACATTTGAAGGGAGATCTTAATAGCCACGCACCCTCCCCGCCTCGCCCCACCTCCCCGGGTGCTGTGGCAAAGCTCAGCCTTGCTCTCTAGCCCCACGGCACCCTCCAAGCACCCACGATCTGGGGTGAGGAGGGATGGGGTGGCTGGAGAAGAAGATGGAAACAGGCTAATGCTGGAGGCCAGCCCCTGAGCTGATGCTAACCTGAGGGGCTCCCCCAAAATCCGTGAGCAAAGCCAGCTTTCCTCCTCCTGAGGTCGAAAAACTGACTGGACACACAAACATTTGCATATATATAGATAGAGAGATATAGATATATGAACAACACAGTTCAAAATGTTCATAATGCTCATTCAAATAAGAGACAAATACTGGGTAAAACTCTCTTCAGAAATGCTAAAGCGTGAGGCTGCTTCTTGACAGGGATTTGGCTATTAATTGCAGTTCGTTTATTTATTTGCATACTTATCAGCAAGGGACAGGACCCAAAAGGGCCCCATGGGCCTCTAATGGGAGCACATGCAGCTTTATTTCTTCCCAACAGAGCCTCTTGGTGATTATAAGCAAATGAGGGAGCACTAAGGACTGTTGGAGGAGGGAAAGGAGAAGGGCATCCCAGCTGCCAGAGCATGATGTCTCCCACCACAGCTTCCTTCCTGGGATTACAAGCCCTGGGTTGGTCTCAACCGAAGGTGCTGGCTGGTTCACCTATGTGTGACCCATTGGAAGCTGGAAAAAAAATCACAGGAGCCTTCTTTTCATAAAGGTGCCATACTTCTGTCCCTACAGCAGGCGAGGCACTCCACACCACATCAGGGCAAGCCATGCTGATGTTTGCAAGGATGTGAGTTTGGGTTCGTCCCAGCAACCCCCAATATAAGCAATTGGCATCGGCAGAAATGTGAGCACCTTCCTTTTCCACACCACTCCAGCAGCAGGGATGAGCAATCCCGGCTGAGGTCATTGAATGGCGTTGTGATAAACTAAGAAGTCATTGCCTATCTCTTCTGGAAAGTAAGAACTTAAGCATTGGGAGTAGTGGAATCACCATCCCTGGGCGTATTTAAAAGATGCAGAGATGATGTGCTCAGGGGCATGGTTTAGTGGTGCGCCTCACATCACTAGGTTAGTGGTTGGATTCGATGATCTTAAAGGTCTTTTCCAGCCCAAACGATTCTATGATTCTGTATTTCATCCTGTGTTGGTAGAGCACACCTGATGCCGCCCAGATAGGAGGGAAAACAAGGAGAAGGCTCTGACTGTCCCATTCCTGGTTCCCTCCTGCATTATTGCAGGATAACACTGAGATTTGGGGGTTGTTTTCGTGTTTTTTTTTACCCCTGCAGAACAAACTTCAAAGGAGTGATTGAGACCTTGCCATTTCAATATGAAAAGACCAAAAGACCTGTTCTCCAGGGCCCCCCAGCATCGCACCTCATTTCACCCGGTAATCTCAGCGGGGGGGGCTCTGGAGGAGGGTGGCTGGCAGGGAGGGGGGGGCCACACAAGGTTCCCCAAGGTTAATCGCAAACTGCCTGCCGCATTCATCGGGCAGTGCCTGATTGATGGGCACCATTAATCACTGCCCAGAGAGGCTGGAGTTAAGGCAGGAGCACCAGGGTGAGGGGGGGGCTGCAGGGATGGGGAAAGGGTGCCAGGACGGGGGCAGTGACACCCCGCCAGCGGGGGTTGGGAGACATGCAGCTGCCACATCTGCTTGCCTACAGAAAACACATATGACAGGGCTCCTTTAAAGGCAGAGAAGTGTCCCTCTGCTCGCTGTGTCATGTTTACGTGCTCTCCTGAAATGCAAAGGGCAGGAGGGGAGGGCGGAGAGGAGAAGGTCTCTCCAGCCCTTGGAAACTGCCCGTAGCTTTCGGTGGGGGGATAAAGATTTGGGATTCTGGCAAGGAGGAGGGCTAAGGGCAAGGTAGCAGTGGGCTTGTCTTGCAACCGCAAGACATTTAATAGAGCTCCTGTCTTCTTTATGGACTGAAATCCACCTGTGGGGTTTTATGGGAACAATGAAGACAAGTAACAGCCACCCAAGTGAGGTCAGATGAGCAGCTTGTGGAGGCGAGTGACTCCATTTAGAGACAGGATGCCAGCACGTGTATTTTCTATCACTCCTGACAAACTAATATACTTCTTTCACACTTGCCCTAGCTGCCGCTCACATTTCCAGGCAGGCTGAGGCTCCTAAGCCCCTTATCCAAATCAACGAGAAGGAAGGTGTGGTTTCTAATAGAAACATCCTGCAAGTTCACTTCTTAATTGTTCCCCATTAATCAGCTGTGTGACATTTTCAGGTTTTGCTCTTGCAATGTCAAAGGCAGTGGCATTCGAATCCCACGTGAGTTCTAGGACATGAAGAACATACTACCCAGCTTCTTCTGGATGCTTTTAGTGTCATTTAAAGATGAAGGCTTGATGGTCAGTGGATGAGGCTGTGGGCTTTTTCAGCGCAATCCATGTTGTAGATCAGGTATAGTGACCACCAGCTTTTCTGGAACTGCCCCAGACGCCATGCAGAGACCCCTGAAAGCTGCAGCGACCTGGACTTCAGTGAACTTTGGGCTGAATAGGTGTTATTTCAGAGATTACTTCTTGGATAGGGGGGAAGTGCTTCAGCCTCCGTGAGCCCTCAGGTGTACGTAGGGCAGGAGGCAACTCATCTACCCGTGACTGCCTAAAGCTGGCTACAACTGAGGCGTCTACCCGCCACGGACCCACCTACAGCCATCAGGAGGGACAGGCGTCAGCCAGGGGTGGTTGATCCCACGTCAGACAGTGGGTTTGTAGCAAGCAGAACGAACTGCTCTCAGAAAAACACCTCTGTCTTCGTGGGCTGTTAAAGGAGATGACTAGTCAAATGACTAACTTAGACACCACGCTCCTAGATGGCCAAAGGGAGATATTTGGGCTGGATTTTTATCCTCTCCTGATGCACCCAAAAGCACCTCTTTCACCAGAGGCTGTTGACTTTCAGACGGAGCTTCTGCAACATCCACTGACGAGAGAAGAAATCATCAGAAAATGTGGTTTTCTTTGATTTCACGATATTCCTGCCATTACTAAGCCTTGTGGACACGGTTGTTTTTTAAGTGTAGCAATCTCTGATCTGCAGGTAGGGCTCTGTAATTCAGGAATTATACTGAATTACCTTACTCTACGTCAGTTATCTCCTCCCAGCAGCACTTCTTCTTTTCTCTTTGCTTCTGGCCACAACTGCATTTAGTTCTTTCACAAAGAGCATCTTTTAGTATAAGTTTTCCCCCAGAGAGTCAATCATAAACCTTACCTGCAGCCCCTCTTTTAACCTGAATTACCTTCCCTCTGTAGACCAGCATTAAACAAAGACGAGAGATAGAAGTTCCTGTCGAAGTCAGTGCCAGCGTTGCCCAGCATCAGTAGGTTTGGGCACTTCCAGCGTGGTCCATGGCTCCTGGGGGTCTACAGAAAAATTCAGCTCCGTTAGGAACTTGCACTGAGGCTTGTGCACTGGCTTGGGCAGCCTGGGTGAATGGACACCTTTTGCCATCTCGCTTCTGGATCTTACTCCCGCCTGATGAAATGTGCCTGTGGAAGCGCATCAACTGGGATGAGGGTGGGCTGGGCATCTTGGAGCAGGCGGCTTCTTTGTGTGAAGGGAGGCATGGTCCTTGGGCCTAGAAACACCTTTAAGTCAGGGTTGGCTGTTTTGCCATCCCGGGTGCGTGTTTCAACGGCAACATTATTGTAAAACAGCTTTGTGTTTACTTTGTGTACAGAAAAGATAAAATCAGCATTTATATGCAAACATGAACCAACAAGGAATTTCAAAATCCTGCCGTTTCACTCCTCTGAGAAGGAGAGCCAGGGTTATTGTGTAACCAGAAACATCTGAAAGCAGGGGATTTTCTGGGTCTAAATTCAATTTAGATTATAAGAGGCTAATTTAAGATCTGACTGTATCACCCTGGGCAGCCAAAATAGGATCTGAAACACACGGAGACAAGGACGTTAGGGTGGAGAGTTCTCCGTTTCGGACAACCCGGGGCATGGTGGGGATCTGGTGGTGAAGTAGATGCTCAGCCAGGATGAGCATGTCCCCAGTGCATGTCCCCTCATCTGCAATGAGGGGAGGTTGTGTGTCCACCCCAGCACTGCCTTTCTGGGGCAACAAAAGCTGGAACAGCCGCTTGAATGTCAGAGCCTGAGAGCATCAAACATGCAGAAGAGGGGCTTTTACTGGGATTTCATAGCTGGTGTGCTGTACCGTGCCTTGCCAAGGCTCAGGGACACATGCCAGGCTGAAGGGGACAGGGGGCTGGGAAACGTTGGGTTCTCCAGGAGGTCCTGATGTCTGTTAAGTACCCTGGAGAAAAAGGCTGAGCCAGTGTAAGGCAGAGCTTTAGCCCTAAGCGTGCAGCCTCAGCAGCCCAGCGTGGCACTGCCCTTGGCCGATCAGAGCCCTGTGCCCCTCACTGCCCCAGCGCAGCTACCCCAGCACCAGAGCATCATTTCCAACACCTTCAGCCCCTGCACAAGGGCCACAGCCCACAGCTTCAAGCTCCACCGAAGCTAGTGGAGACTAATAAAGATTGATAAAGCAGTGGGAACTGAAGGGGAAAACAAAAATGTAGGAGGGAGAAAAGCCATGAGGGAAGCGAGCAGCCGGCAGGCACAACAGGACGAGCTGTGGGTAGGCTCGTGCTCTGCCCAGACCAAAACTATGTTCTTTTTCTCCCACAGCTGACATCCCGAGTGCGGGTTGTGGCCGGGTATTTGCTCCTCAAAGGCCCATGTGTGACCACCCCAGCCCAAACCCCCTCGCACAGGGCCAGCTCCAGTGGGTGTTTGTATAAGGTGTGGGAGGGGACGTGCTCTCTTTTGAGGCCAAATCTGCAAAAGCTCTCTGCAACTCCACCTCGCTGGGCAGGTTGATCCAACCGCAGGCACCCCCTAATAATGTCCCCATGCTGGTGTCAGCCCTGTCTCGACAGGGGCTAGTGGGGGTGCAAAAGGGAACGTTGGCCCCAGGGCAAGTGCTCTCCCTCCCTAGCTTCCACCTTCCCCTCACCCCGGGGTTTATTTACCCCGGGGGGCAAAGGGATGAATGGGTATAGGGAGATAGAAAAGGTCACCTGGGTGGTGGCCACAAAAAGGGACGTTGTGCCCCCAGGGAGGGGGTGGAAAGGCGGAAAGGGGTACTTTGATGCAGTCTGGATGAAA
>NW_009715880.1:0-859 GCF_000703405.1 Apaloderma vittatum | reverse complement strand
TGTCCCCATGACGCGCGTGTCCCCAGGAGCTGGTGTCCGACGCCAACCAACACGTCAAGTCGGCGCTGGCCTCCGTCATCATGGGCTTGTCCCCGATCCTGGGCAAGGACAACACGGTGGAGCACCTGCTGCCCCTCTTCCTGGCCCAGCTCAAGGACGAGGTGGGGCAACTGGGGCAACTGGGGGCAACTGGGAGGGTCCGGGGGGCAGTTGGGGACCCGTGGTGGCCTCTGGGGACCCTTGAGGGACCTCAAGGACTTGAGGAACCTCAACGGTTGGGGCCATCGTGGTGGTGGCACCTTCACGGGGAACCCCTGGAGATGCGGCCACCACCCTGGGGGGCAATTGTGGGTCCCGGGGGGGCAATTAGTGGCTTCGGGGGACACTTGGTGGCATCTCAGGGCACTTGGTGGCCTCTGGAGACCCTTGAGGGACCTCAAGGACTTGAGGAACCTCAACGGTTGGGGCCATCGTGGTGGTGGCACCTTCACGGGGAACCCCTGGAGATGCGGCCACCACCCTGGGGGGCAATTGTGGGTCCCGGGGGGGCAATTAGTGGCTTCGGGGGACACTTGGTGGCATCTCAGGGCACTTGGTGGCCTCTGGAGACCCTTGAGGGACCTCAAGGACTTGAGGAACCTCAACGGTTGGGGCCATCGTGGTGGTGGCACCTTCACGGGGAACCCCTGGAGATGTTGCCACCACCCCGGGGGGCAATTGTGGGCCCCAGGGGGGCAATTAGTGGCATCTGGGGACCCTTGGTGGCATCTGAGGACCCTTGGTGGCTTCTGGGGACACTTGAGGGACCTCAAGGACTTGAGGAACCGCAACGGTTGGGGCCATCTTGGCTGGGGGGCCG
>NW_009715879.1:0-21931 GCF_000703405.1 Apaloderma vittatum | reverse complement strand
ATCCATTTTGTTTCTTAACTCTGAACTTCCAAGATCTCTGAACTTTTTAGTTTGGTTGGTCATCGAAGACTGCTTTGAGGCATGGAGACACCAGCCTCACCAGTTTGACATTTGCACCCATAGTTACAGAAAATGAGTGATAGCTCTGTTGACTTTTACTAATAGTCCAGAGCTTCCTAATGGAAATTAGTGGAGACTCTTTTTGTGTGTGTGTGTGTAAGTAAGTCATCTCAAATAATGGAATACTGCCTAATGGTGCAAGGATCCTGGGATCCATCACCTAAACTCCATAAAGGATTTTTTTTTTCTTTTTGTAGATATCATACCTCGGTTACTTGATGCTATTTAATTACATCATCTTGGTGCGGATGGAAAGGTGGCCGTCAATCCAGGAATGGATTGTCATCTCCTACATTGTCACGTTGGCTTTAGAGAAAGTAAGAGAGGTAAATCTGATCATACGCATAATCCTTAAAATGAAGCTTGCTCTTCGAGGTAAGAATGGTACAGACTCGTGCGGAGGGTTGAGAAGCCACACATGAGAGAGTAGATCCTCGTATCCACAGTCCAAAAATACCCATCGCTGGAGAGAGTTTCCTGTATAACCCATTCCCTTCCCATATTGGGCAAAAGTCTTGCAAAAATGCCCCAGGGTCAGCAGTCAGAACGAACGCTGTCGTATTTCTGAGGAAGGGCAGGGCCGTAACCTATGACAGAAGTCTTGGCACACGCTGTCTTTTTATCACCAATGCAGTCCTTGATGAGAACTGCAGGCACGGGAGGAGCCAGGAGCACTCTCTCACTGATCTCCTTACTCTTGTGTGAGGAAGAGAGCGGAAGAACTGCGCACTCACGTGCCCTGGCGTGGTTTGCACTTAGCCTGTCCTTCTCTGGTTCACAATTCATACCAAATGTGCTTGGAGAGGAATAGAAAGGCCAAATGTTACTGCTTAAAACTTACAAGAAAACCCACCCAACAAAACCTTAATAAAACCAATATAGAAACAAAGATGAAAAGGGGCCACAAAAATGAAAAAAAAAGGACTGGAAGAGCTCTGCTGTGAAGAAAAGCTGAGCAAGATGTTCAGCTTGGAGAAGAGGAGGTTCTTGGGAGACCTTGCTGCAGCCTGTGAAGGGGGCTTATAAAATAAGACGAAGACTTTTTACCGAGGCCCGTAGTGCCAGGACAAGGGACAACCATTTTAAATGGAAAGGAAGCAGGTTTTGATTGGACACACCTATCGAATGTGACAAGATTGGTCTTTTTTCATGGTCATTTCTTCCAAAATGTAACTTGAGTTCTTCCTAATGGTTCTTCTTGAGTTGTTTCTAATGATTTCTTTGCTATTTCTTATTTATTTCAGATCCTGATGTCAGAGCCTGGCAAGCTGAGCCAAAAAGTGAAGGTTTGGCTCCAAGAATACTGGAATATTACTGATCTTGTGGCTATTTCAGTATTTATGATAGGAGCCATCCTTCGCCTACAGAACCAGCCTTACATGGGTTATGGAAGAGTGATTTACTGCGTAGATATCATCTTCTGGTACATTAGAGTACTAGATATCTTTGGTGTGAACAAATACCTGGGACCTTACGTCATGATGATTGGAAAGATGGTTAGTGCCTAAGTTGCTGCAGATTAAGTATTTCAGAAGTTCATGGGAGACAAATTCAGTTCTGATTTTAAAAAGAGGGTTTATATCTGAGTAGGACTCGGAATAAAGGCTGTGAAGAAGTTCCCACGTGAATTTCACAGACACGCAAGGTGCAGTGCTCTTCCTACACAGTTGTTTGATTTGAGAGCAAATCCTTTTTTCCTGTTGCGTTTGGGGTTTTTTTTGTGTTGTTATTTCATTTTTGAACCAGCATGTGGATACCCATGCACTTTGCCTGTCTTCTGCCTCCCAAAGCAGAATTTTCCATCTGAAAAAAGGTAGTTGGGCTTTCATGGATAGCTTCACTGAGGACATAGCAATAAACCATCGCTGGTGACGGCAATGATGGCAGCATCTCTTTGCAACCACAAAAGAGGCCTGTGGTGGAAGCACAGCACAGTGCGCTTGATGCAAAAGAGAATTTGGATAGCAAAGATTTTACCATTTTAAATCTTTTTAAATATAAGTGAAGTATTCCCTTAAATGAATGGTTTTCCTGCATTTTTGTGTATGTTTAATTCATGAGCAGTGGTTAAAATCAGAAAAAAAAAAACCATCATCAAGAAAATTATCCAGGGGAATGTGTTTGCTCTCTTGATGATTTCTGTTTGCTCCAATGCCTCGTTGGCAGACCTCGGGATGGTAAGAGCCTGTGTGTGCTCTCTCTCTGCAGATGATTGACATGCTGTACTTCGTGGTCATCATGCTTGTAGTTCTGATGAGTTTCGGAGTAGCCCGCCAAGCTATCCTGCACCCAGATGAGGAGCCTTCTTGGAGACTCGCTCGCAACATCTTCTACATGCCCTACTGGATGATCTATGGAGAGGTGTTCGCAGACCAGATAGACCGTAAGAGTAGAATTCATAGTAAGAGTCTGTTTCCTGTTTCTGAGGCAGATGATCAGATCCAAATTAACGACTGCTTTTAATTTGGAAGTAGTGTGTTGTCTGTATGATTATATTGTGGTGGTGGTTTTCTTGTGACAGACTCCGGAGAACAGCTTTTTGTTCTCCACCTGCATGTTCCGTCTCTCGGTTTATATTCAAATTCAGCTAACGCTGAGAGTGATAGAGTGGAATGCTCTCCTCTCCAGAGGTATAACAGTATTACCTGTTGTGTTTACTTGCAGGGATCGAGAGAGATCATTCTGAAATATTCTTTTGATACTCAATAGTCAGTTCCAACAGAAGCACAGGAGATGAAACTACATATCTTTCATCTCCAACTCACAGGACAGTCAATGAGCCAATATGTTTTTCTTCTCATTGACCTACCAACTTTCCCGAAATATTTCCAGTCTGTGAATCACTCTTGTCCTTCTTTTCTACACCTATGAGGGGAAAAAAAAAAGGAACCAAAAAAGGAACGCTCTGCTTGATTAGCTTTGAATGTGGAAATAGTCTTGCTTGTATAAAATCTGCACAGTTAGTATTTTAGAGGAGATACAAACTGTCGTGTTGGTGTCAGGTTTGTGTTAATATTTGACATCTGTACAGTCAAACATGCAGCTGACCTCCTCTAGTGTGTGTCAGATAGTTTGCACTTTATCTGAGATAATACAAGCTGCTGTTTCAGCCTTGTGTATGTGTTATTTCAGCCATCAGCATATATGGACAAGTAGTAAAGTGGAAGGCTGAAGAAACTGTGAGGTCTAAGTACAAAAACCGTGAAGATCCATCATCCTGAGAAAACGTTATACCAAATGTTAAAGTGTACTTCAATGGCTTGGGAAGGAATAAAATGTCATTAGTCTGTTGTGAACAGTGTACACTGTTGCAAAGATCATATCTTCATTTTCCTTGCAAATGCTTGTATCATGAATGGAACTTAGGATATAGTAAATAATTCTTCACAAGTAGAAGGTGAAAGCAGTGATTTATTCTCTGATATTGCAGTTTCAGTGCACGTGTGAGCCAGGACAAGCTCAGGATCTCTCGAGTGGGGAGGAACAGAGTGTAACGGGGTATCTCTTACCTTTGTCACCCATGACGTGGATTCAAATCCTACTTCACTTGGAACAAAGGATGTTGGCTAGCGGAAACAGTTTGATGCCTTCATAAATAAAACCTCACACGTTACCAACAATACTGATCTCTTTAGTGTAAGTGGTGCCTCAGACTTCTCTCAGGCATCCGGTCATTTCTCCGTTAAATACTCAGCATCCTTCGAATTACAAATTTTTTGTAGCCAGTGGGAAAGACACTGAGGGGAAAAAAGTTCAGGCCAGCTACTTGCTGCACTAACCTTCCCAAGTTGCTGCTTAAACATAGGTAACTTGGAAATGTGTGGGTTTGTTGTCTGAAATTTGAAATAGAAGTGGCTATGCAGAGTGCTACTGCTATAACTAGACTGCGTTACAAATAGTCTATAAATTTCTTCTGTCTCGAAGTCTGTGGACTGACTTCTGAGCTTTCAGTAAGATTTTTTTTCACTCTGATCTTTCCATGTTTCTCTGTAAACACACCACAAAAGCAACCTCAGAAGTCCCTGGGGAGTGATTGCTATGGGCAGTCTAACCTGACTCTGTGCCAAGTTTTGCCAAGGCCCATGAGTGTAAACAATTTATGGAAAAAGTATTCTGTCGAATTTTCCATCTGAAAAAAGGTAGTTGGGCTTTCATGGATAGCTTCACTGAGGACAGGATGACACCTAAAGACGAAGATCACAAAGCAGAGAATTGCTGCCTTTGGAAGCCGCCTTTGGAGATGGTCTAGTTGAACTTCCCTGCTCAGAGCAGGGTGAACTACAGCAGGTTGCTCGGGGATTATCCCGTCAGGTTTTTAATATCCTGAAGGATGAAGACTCTGGACAACCTGGTTTAAATGGAATTTCCCAAGTTTCGATCTTTGCCCACTGCCTCTTCTCCTTTCACTGGATACCACTGAGAAGGATCTGGCTCTATCTTCTTTATTCCCCCCTCCAACAATGTATTTATGACATTGGTAAGATCATCCTTAACCCTTCTTTTCTCAAGGCTGGTTCACTCTGTTTAGATGATATCCATGAGCAAGAATTTCTAGTGGCTTCTAGTGCTCAACAGCAACACACTCATAGACAACGGAGGAGCCTGGTGGTGTTGGTTTCAAGAGTGTGACTTTTCTTACAATCACCATTTAGGGGCTGGCAAGCAAGTATCCACACTGGTAGTCAAAATGGGCTTTAATGGTGTTGTACCCGGTACCTCAGTACAACTGGCAGGCACAGCCAAGGTGGTTCTTTAAAAACAAACAAACAAAAAAAAGGAAATGTTTCCATAGTTTCTATAAAAGCCGAAAGAATGATTTTGTGTGATAATTTTGAGTTGTTTTGTGTTCATGTTGACGGCCAGTTTTGTTTACTTGCCTGAAATATCATGTGTATTTCAATGATCATCTGCCAGAAGCATTTTGGGATTTATTATTAACATCGGTAGTTGGCTGCCTTATGTAACAGTTGGGAAACACATCCTGAAAAGGAAATTGCAGAATGCAATGAATTTAACAAAAGACATTTCCTAGGCATATGTCTCCACTGTTCTGACATTTGAGTTGTTTATCTTCTCCTGGTGGCAAAACAGTATTTTCAATCTTTTTTTGTTTGGTTGGTTGTTTTTTTTTCTATATTATTCTATTGTTTTCTTTCTCTCCCTGCCTCCTTTTCGTTGCTTTGGAATGCTGTTCAGTCTATGCCATGGAAATTAATCGTAAGTCTCTGTGGAGAGCTGATTGTCTCATTTAGCGGAGTATGTTGATTAATCTTTTTCTTCACTAGATGCTGACATTTTGATTACAGGGCTCATCCAATATTCATGTGTGAATCTCTTTTTTCTACTGTGGGAGTTTCATTTGAAAAGAAGCAGAGGAAAAATGTTTCATTTTAATGCAGATCGCAGAAGTTTTAATTGAGTATATGTGCTTGCTGTGACTTATTTCTAGTATATTAATGGTAAAATAATTATTTTTTTTTAAATTATGATGCATGAGTGTCATGATATGACTAATTCCCTTTGTATCTAGGTAATTCAAGTTAGTGATTCTTTGGCAGTACTTTCATTGGCCCACGTAAATAATACTGTGATTTGCTTGACTCTCCTGTTATACTTTGTGTACAATAAACAGGAAAAATGTAGGTCTGATGTTTGAAAAGCAAGTAAAATATATTTTATTAATCATAGCCTAAATATCTTTTTTAGTCAACAGGAAATAAAATTAGTCTTTTTTGCTAATATGATTTTTCAGGTGAGGTTAAAGCACAGAATTTTTGGCAGAACCTCTGTTCACATAAACTCACTGTTCAACTTAGTATTTATTAAGATTTCACCTAAAGAACTTGTGGCTGATAAACACTTTACCTGCTCCTAAATGGTTCCAAAAGTTAGCTTTGTATTTGAAATCAGAGACGCTGGTACTGCTGTTAAAGACAGAACAAACTTGCTGTATTTGCCCACCTCCAAGACAGCGCTTACCCCAAGAAAACCTCTGTATTCTTAGGATTACTTCAGGCAATTATTTTACATCAGTTTGATCAATATTATCAGTTTGATGTCTTGTTCTCACCCATCTATTTTACAATTTACGTTTTCTAATTTTATCTCTTTGGCTTAAAATCTGGTCTAAAATTTTGAATTATTCTGGGAAATAAGGGAGACAGAAATTGGCCCGAACGTGGTGGCAGGGCCGCCTTCTGGTGACGTTAACAGCCCCAGACTGGACAAAGAATAGCTGGGATCCAGTCGGGGGCACAAGAAGCCAGGGCCAGAGATAGAAGAAGGGTCCATCCGGGGGACAAACCCAGGTCCAGGGTCCTTGTGTACATCTGGGGAGGTACGCACACAAGTTTGGCTGGGGAATTTTTTTTAACGCCGCTATTAATACGTATGGATGCACGTTAAGATCTTGTCCCAGACTAGTGCTATGAGAAAAAGGATATCCCCATGAATTTGAAAAGAAAGCCAGACCACACAGTATAGCTGCCTCTCTGGGCACTATAATGGGAAATCTTTTTTGTGTGCTCTGGTTAGAAGCAGCACTTGAAGTAGAAATTACCCATACGTGCTACTGGAAATAAACCGACAGAATTGGTTCGGTTTGGCAAATTTTATCCATGTGTCATCTTTGAATAAACATGAATAGTGTTTTTAAGTATCAGGCAGTTTGTGAAAAATACCTTTCCTGTTTTTCCTTCAGCTCCATGTGGGGACAATCTTTACGATGATGATGGAAAACGCCTCCCTCCATGTATACCAGGGGCTTGGCTCACTCCTGCTATTATGGCCTGTTACCTCTTGGTAGCAAATATCCTCTTGGTAAACCTGCTCATCGCTGTCTTCAAGTACGTGAATGATCATGGACTGTCTTTCCTTTTTTATCGCTGAGAGAAAGTTTCTGTGAGAGCCCATCGGCCAGTTTTGCAGGGGTTTGCATTTGCACTCAGAATCTAATCACTGCGAACGCATCTGGCAAATACTTGGATTGGGAAAGAGCGGAGGAAAGGCTGCCAGCAATTGCAATAATGCACAGGAGAGAATCGGTCCACTTCCAATTCCCATTCAGTGGACAGTGACAGGCCTCAAGGTTGCTCAGGAAAGATGAAAAATGTAATCCATGAAACCTGCTACGTGCAGGGTGGAAGCCTCTGCAACCACTAGTAAGTGTGATTCTGCAATAGAACTGCTGACTGAAAGGCTGAACATCAAAAGCAGGAGGCATTTCCACCAGCACTACATCGTCTGCCTTCTCTTGCTTTTTTCTTCTCGCTCTGCTTTGCATTTAGGAAAAGAAATTAGGACCTTGCAGAGTTCTTATGCAATCCGGCGAAGGAGGCTCTATGGCCTTGAACCGAGAGAAAGGGCAGCTACGTGTTGCCAAAGTCTGTGGCCGGTGAAGCGATGTGCAGTATGCACATTCTTAATGTTATTTCACAGATCTACATTTAGACAAAAAAATGCTTTTTCTGTCATGATCTCAGGATTAAAAAAAAAAAAAAAAAGAAATATCTACTTGCTCCTAAGGCCTTCTGAACACACCACCTGAGAGGAGGAGGTGATCTGGTTTTGATGCCCATAAACATGCGGTGTTGGAGGGCTTGGCAGCATAGGTAGCTCGTGTGGCAACCACAAAACCAATTCCTCATGTGCCCAGAAATCTACAGCTCACAAAGCCTGTCTTTCATTTGATGTATGTAGCTTAAAAGGTCATGAATTTTCAAGGGCTCTAATGCCAGTCACATCGCTAGGGGGAAGGGAAGAATCTACAATGGTGGCTATTATTGGCTGAAGGAGCAAGGAATCGGGCAGTTTGGGAAGTAGGTCACGCTGTTAACTCCTGCCGGCCCAACACGGCTGCAAGGCAGGGAGATGTAGCTGGGGAGTTCTGCTACGCAGGACACGTGGAACGAAGGCAGTTTGGCACTTCGCGTTGGTAAATTCGCTATCAGGTAGACTTAGCCAAAAAGCAACCCAAAGCTGTGTGTCCTCAAAAATCCTCTGGTTTCAAAGAGGTGTTTTAACTGGTTTTTGTGGATGTAGATACTCTGACACACAGAAAGTTAGGAAAGAAGTGGACAGAAAATAGAAAAAAAGGAGTGCCAATATCGTCATCATGGAGCTGTCTGCGCATACTTAAAATAGCTTCAAAAGGTTTATCTAAGAACGTCAAGTCTGCTTTCCCATAGTTGGTATTTCGTAACCTTGACTATTGTTATATCTGCATTAAAGACTGCCACTTGTGCTCCTTCATATCCACTGTATTACAAGACAAAACATCTTTATAACACATCCTATTTTGGTGTAGGAATAATGAGGCCATGGCTTCCAAGAACAAATTTCTTTACGAGAATATGCACCATGTTTTTGACCCAGAAGTTTGAGTGAATTAAGTTTGAATTTAGGACGTTTGGTGAAAACTTGAAAATTCTTGTATGTAGGTCATGCTGATTAGCATATTAAAGGCAACCTAGGTGAAGCTTCTGGGCTTAGCATACAAAATACGTTTTATGGATTTAGTACTTTGTGTAATAACTACTGGCATGTGTTAGAAGAAATGCTTTATGACTAAGCCCCCCAAAATACCGATTATGTGATTATTAAATTGTGCAAGTTTCTTTTCACTGGCACCTAAAGGGCTTTATACAGGAGGAGAAGGGAAGGACTGTTGAGAGTGGTACAGAAGGGGTGCAAAGCACCTTCTGCTTTGCTACGCTCAAAAGCAGTAGTGAAACCAGTTCAAGAGCATCAACACGGAGCGAGTCACGTGGCCTCACGCTGTTATTTAGCCGCTACCTAGTTCTAGCTTGATGATTAAACTTTAGGGGCCTACCAGAAACTGTGTTTATATTCCCTTTCAGCAATACCTTCTTTGAGGTAAAATCAATATCCAACCAAGTCTGGAAGTTCCAGCGGTACCAGCTGATCATGACGTTCCATGACAGACCCGTCCTCCCGCCGCCGATGATTATCTTCAGCCACATCTACATAATCATCAAGCGCATCTGCTGTCGCTGCAGGAAGGGTGAAGGAGACCAGGACGAGCGAGACAGGGGACTGAGTATGCACAAAATCTTTTCCACATTGAGCTCTTTGCACCGTATCAGCAGAAAGCAGCAGCTTTTCCAATGCTG
The DNA here is from genome assembly GCF_000703405.1 of Apaloderma vittatum. Taxonomy (NCBI): domain Eukaryota; kingdom Metazoa; phylum Chordata; class Aves; order Trogoniformes; family Trogonidae; genus Apaloderma; species Apaloderma vittatum. The sequence continues at coordinate 12,680 of NW_009715879.1, read as the reverse complement.
AACTATTCTGTCCGTGCTGACAGTCAAGTGCATTTGCAGAAGACAGTATGGGACAAAATTTATATCGAGTTAACAGCTCTTGAGCTCCACGAGCTCCTGACAATACGCAGGGCTGTGCTGCTGATGAAAACTTTCTTTAGTATGTTTTTTTAAAACAGTGAGATGACATCTTAATCCAGTTTTACCAAGTTTTAGTGAAGTCCACATGTTGGGGAGGGCAAAGAGGAACTTGAGAAGAAGGGATCACAGTTTCAAATGTCATCTGTAGTGTCTGCTCTGTGACTGTGAGCGGTCTGTGCCTATGACTATTCCCACTTCCCTTTCTCCATGTTAGAGATTTATCTGTCATTTCACAAGGGAACTGTGAGGATTCTTCTCCTAACATATGCTGTAATTACTAGTTATTTTAATCATATGTCTTATTGACATAATTAGACATTAATTCTCTCTGTATTTCTAAATTTCACAGGAAACGTATTTTGTAAGTAATTATACTCCTGCACAATATGCTTCTGAGTTAAAAAAAAGAAAAAAAGAGAAAACAGCTAAATGTAATGCTCTTTCCAATTACAAAGAGACAGATTCAAATAAAGGATGGAATGTTCCCAAGAGCTTATATTTCCCTTGGATTTTCCGTACAGGATTATAAAGCTCTTATCCAAAAAATGTCTGGAAAACGATCTTTTATATTGGATCATCTGTTGCCTGTAACCGTCATCCTTTTAAGAATAATATTTGAATGAAGAAAGAGTCAAACCGACAGAAATTGCCTCAGTCTTTATCCTGTAAAATCTAATCAGTCTTTTCAGCGTGTAGCACTGCTGTTACAAAGTGCAAAAGCCATTGAGAAAATAGAGTCCCCAGTGGATGGTCATAAAAGCAGATCAATGGCCATAATTCATTACGTTGCCTTTAGGGCTGTGGCCGTCTTTGACTAAACTCTCATCACCTATTATCAAAATCATCGGTTCATTTAGTGCAGGAATAGAATCTACAGTATCTGTATGTCCAAAATAATCTTCTAAATTGGATTTAAATTGACCGCTAGAAGTTCAGAAAAAGGAAACTCATCTTTGGTTCTTCTGTTTTGCACAGAGTTATTTCTGAATGATGAAGAGCTAAAAAAACTGTATGAGTTTGAAGAGGAGTGTGTAGAAGAATACTTCCAAGAAAAAGAGGACGAGGAGCAATCATCTAATGATGAACGCATCAGAGTTACCTCTGAAAGGTACCTATTATAAGAAAAAAAACCGCACCACTTATCTGAAACAATACTTGAGTTTTTGTGTCTCCATTATAACCCAAGTTGCCTTAAAGTACAAAAAATTTAGATCATGAAGAAAACCACCACCAATTCTGAAGCTGATCTGAATCCTGGGTAAATGTCTGTGCAGGTGCATCTCTCACAAGCGCAAGGATTTTGTTGTTCCTGCTGGTTTGGGTACCCTTGGTATAAGAACAGTTTTGTTCATGGTGAATTTTTTCCCTCTCACCCACCTGGAGATGACAGTTATGCCTTTTATCTGTTGGAGCAAATGACTAGTTGCTGAGCTTCCTACAGCTCATCCAACCATGAGAAACATGTTGAAGCTTAATGACAAGAGCACTAAGGATTCTTCCCCTGGCCCTGTGGTTGACATTAGGGTCCAGCACTCCCAAGTGCTGAATTTTAATCTCCGCCGCGTGTTCTCTCAGAAGGCTGAACAAGGCATTTGGCTTTTCAGTGTGCACCTCCCCATTTAGAAGACAGGGAATAATCGCATGTAAATCATTAAGCTTTTCTGAGGACTAGGTAATGCTTCCATTTTGCTGTGTAAGCACAAAGGGATCATGGCAGCAGCACTTCTGGACCAGGTGACATGGCAGGACTGTTCCCAAAGTCAGTCCTTGGCAGGGCTAAGTCAGTCGAAGGACGGGGTCTTTTGTCACATCCTTGAGACTATGAAAAATTCTCCCTGCCATGGAAATGACACAGAGTTTAAACACTTTTTCATTAATCTACTTTACAGTTTTTTGATGATGGACTCCATACCTGTCTGTCTGTCCTTCTAGCTATCTGTCTGTCCATCTGTCTGTCTATCTATCCATCTGTCCATCTGTCTATCTGTCTGTCTATCTATCTATCTATCATCTATCCGTCTATCTGTCTATTTATCTGTCCATCTATCTGTCCATCTGTCTATCTATCTAACTATCTATCCATCTATCTGTCCATCTGTCTGTCCATCTATCTATCTATCTACCTACCTATCTATCCATCTGTCCATCTGTCTGTCTGTCCATCTGTCTATCTGTCTATCTATCTATCTATCTATCTATCCATCTGTCCATCTATCTATCTGTCTGTCCATCTTTCTATCTGTCTATCTGTCTATCTATTTATCTAGCTGTCTATCTATCTCTCCATCTATCTATCTATCTATCTGTCTATCTATCTATCCCTCTATCCGTCTATCCGTCCATTCATCTATCTGTCTGTCCATCTGTCTGTCTGTCTGTCTATCTATCTCCCTTTTAACGTTTCTAATGAAGTATCTCTGTGAGCCATAGAATTCTGTACTGGATAAACATCCTTCTCTTGAAGGGAGGCCCCAAACACCTTGCATTATTTTAGGTGAAGTTTGAGAACAGAGAAGTAAATGAACTCTGCTGCGTGCATTCAGGCAGTTTCTATTGCACTATTTATCCATGGCAATTTGTCAAAATCCTAGGTATTGTGGCAGAGAATAAAGCAGGGCTGGTAAGCCTCACTGATTCACTATGGTCTATGGCCACAAAGCAGATTTGCTTATTTCTCATGGCTTCTTGCTCCAGATGCCTCGTCATCTTTTGTGTGTGAGAGCAAAAGAATGTTAATTTAATTTCCACAGTTGATTTACTAGTGTATGATCGCTACGTCACATTCTAATGCATTACTTTTATATGCCTTCTTCTGGTACCATCACTTCCGTTATGGCACATGAAAAAAATGGGAAAACCTATTATTGTAATTGAACTACACAATAATTCCACTGAAAGGTATTTCAAGAGTTAAAGTAATCCCCCGCCACACCAGCATACGTTCTCTCTTACAGCTACAAAACCTATTTTACAACATGCCTTGACGCTGTTTTAAGTCATCCAGTGAGCACATCATTTGAAAGTATTTTTCAGATAATTAATTGATGCTTCACAGTGAGAGAGGGCAACCCTTTGACTCCTCAGCGAGAGAGGAGTGTGAAGCGGGTAGCACGCTCAGAAGTGTTCACAGGAGGCTGTCCCTAAGGGCTGAGACTCTTGTACTCTCCTGGCATGGGTCAAATAGCCCTCTCATATGGTTGCTGGAAAGCACAGTTAACAAGAAAGTGCACACAGAGCACGTGGGATGCTACACACAGGAAAGAAAGAGTGATGCATGATACATAGCCCAAAATTCTGCCCTGGGAAGAAATCAGTAGGTGGTGCCTATAGCAGGTTACTGCACCGTTCCACAGCTTCTGTTCTGTGCTTCCTCTTTTATCCCCAACAGAGTTGAAAATATGTCTATGAGGCTAGAAGAAGTGAACGAAAGAGAACATTTTATGAAAGCTTCTCTTCAAACAGTCGACCTTCGACTCTCTCAGTTGGAAGAACTCTCTGGTCGGATGGTGAATGCTCTTGAGAAGCTGGTGGGTATTGACAAATCTGAGCTGACGTACACACGTTCCCGAGCTTCGTCCGAGTGTGATGCTGGCTATCTCCTAAGGCAAAGCAGTGTTAACAGCTCTGACGGCTACAGCATGTACAGATACCACGTCAGCGGTGACGAGTTAACCTATGATGACAGTGCCACTCCTATGTCACCAGCCATGGGGCTGCGTAGAAAAGCCCACTCGATTGGTACCAGAGAAGATGGAGCCGACTCAAGGATGCTGGTTCCAGAACACGCCGCCGGTCTCCATTATAGCTCTAGTGCTAATGCAGTCACCACAGCAGATTCCACTAAATCAACGGGAGAAATGGCACAGAATGTTTCTAGAGCCCGTTCTAGTTCAGGTGTTTTTGACGACGAAAAGCAGGGGATTGTCAAGAGCGATGGGATGGTTCCTCAAAGTGTAAATCAGATGGATGCTGTTACGAACAGTCAGTCAGTACCAAGGTCAGATTTTCAGAACACGCAGTTAAAGGTAGAACGTACCAAGTTAGAAGCAACCATCTCTTACCCCTTGGACAAGTCCAAAGCTATGCGCTATTTTCCTCCTGAGACGTTCAGTACATGTCAAACCACTATGATGAAGTCGAGGAGCTTTATATTTGCACAGGGTGGGAAAGTGGTTGGAGGAGTTAACAACTGGACCACGGAGTACAGCACCATCATGGATCAGGTGTGCCCTTCTGCCATTGAACAATGGGCCACAGAGTGGAAATACAAAGTCGAGCAGCAACTTTCTCAAGAGCGTCCCCCGGAATACCCGGGCTTCGTTTCTGAAGCAGAAAGGCAAGCAGAGCAGAAACAGTCACAGATGGACACAGATGATGACAGCGATGGTGGGGAAGCAGGGATGAGTGCCTCTGACACCTCTATGCCTGCCACTGTAAAGGCCGAGAAACAGAATTTACTATCGGTAAAGCCAGAAAGGACTTCTGGGTTCCCATCAGTACGGTCAAAGAGTTTGCACAGCCACTCTCGGAAAGCCAAGTCTGTAAAGGACAAATTAAATAGACCAGGACATGCCAGCAGCGTGACTAATTTGGTAGTAGCGTTTGGCAGTGCAACAGAAGAACAGAAAGTTAGGCAAGAAAATGCATCCACAGAAACTGAATGTTGAAGTGGCTACGGCCCGTTTCATCAGCAGTCACGAAAGCAGCATGACTAACTGAACAAATTCTGTATTTTTTAATTAACTGTGAAGAAGAATTTTGCATATATTTGTTTCTCTTCATTTTAAACTTAATAGCTATATGCTCTGTCCTTAAATAAATGCTTGCTGGGTCAGGTGAAAGGGAGATGTTCTCAGGGGCAGATAAAAAGTAGGCACAGTCCACAGATGCCATTTCCACCTTCCATTGCAACCTTCCTTGTAAGCTCCTTTATAAAAGCTCATGGAAGAAGAAGGTCAGTATTATCATCTAATAACTTAGAGAACATTATTACTTCTTTTTTATCATAAGAGTTCTTAAACTCAACAAATTTTTAACCAGCCTTAGTTTTTATCCTTACTTACGCAGCTGGTTTCTCTGTGGCCATTGCTTTTCAGATCCAAACAAAATTGTTGGAGGCAAAGAAAACTTACAGAGTCCCATATTTCATTTCTGATTTCACGCATGCTTCTTAGTTCCTCATTCAGAAAACCTCAACAGAGCAGTTTTCATCCACAGAAATAGGTCCAAGTGGCAGGATACAGTTGTGTTTGGAGAAGCGTGACCAGGAAGGCCACGTGCAGGCACGTTCTTGACCTGTCCTTGAATTTTAGTGACACCTTGCTTTCTGGATCATACCTGTCCCCACCCCAAAGCACGCTGACAGCCTTAAACTGCTGAAAACCAGATGTCTCGGGAATTTTTAATTAGATGAAGTATATGAAGATTTTAATAATATGAATCCAGGGTCTGCATTAGTGTTCTATTTAAATGAGTCCACACAGAGTAAGAATCTGGCTTTTTTTAAAAAAATGCCTGCAAAGGAAAACAAAACAAAACAGTTCTGACCAGGTGACATAAAAATGTAGCTTGAAGAAAATCAGCCATGACAAATTCACCTTTTATTTTGCAATTTCATTGTGATAACACGAGGAACACGCAACAGTTTTTAGGAGTCAATTTAAACAACAACAACAAATTTCTAGATGAGAATAGAAATGCCGTGCACGTTCTTGAGTAAATCCCAAAACAAATGTCAAAGGGGAGAAAAAGGCGCTGCAGCGGAAGTGGGTTTTCTCCCTCAGCAGCTAGGACTGGAAATCCCCATCTGCAGTTAGAGCTTCCCAGCACACCTCTCTCATTCCAAGTACTAGACTTTCTGCACAGTGCGATGCTGTTTGGGCTGCGCACCATTGACCAGACAAGAAAGAAAAAGAGTTAAAAGCATGTTACTTGTTCACAGAATCCTCAGCAGAAGCTTATGCTTGACACGTCAACCATCAGGACTTATTCATATATTATTTTGAAAAGGCAGAATTTTTTCCCCCTGCTGTATCAGCTCCAGAGGACGTAGGTCTCCGCACCCTCCTTGAGAGCACCACTTACAGCATTTTGAAATGCAGGGATTGGTGGAAGACTCTACGAACGCATTGATGGCATCAGCTTTTTATTGGTTTTATTCCGTTTCCACACTCCATCCATACTTACACCTTGAAACACTGTTACCACACTGAATGATCCTGGTAACTGCATGGACGTTTCTGAAACTTCAGTTATCACCTATTCTGGATTTTTGCTCGCTCGGTAGCAGGTTTACTGGTTTCGGGGTGTTGACATTTCGCTCTTTGTGTGGGCTTAGGGAACTTGACTTTTTGTAAAAGCAGAATGGCAACTGAAATTGTTCCCCTTCCACGTTTACTCCTGTGTTACTATTCTGTGCAACTCCATGGCCATTTTGTACGGGTGGTTAAAACAGCCTCCGACTTGCCAATGCCTTTTTATTGTTTGCCTGCACACTCACCAGAAACGGCTTCGTTAACAAACACAAAGGGATGCAGCTTTTCAGCACTTTGCTAAACCAGCGGTATGCATTGTGGAACAAAATACAGCGGGTTTGCATGCCTCTTGGTACATTGTCTTTATAAAATGTGTGTTCAACCGCGCTCTGTTTGACCGGTTACTTTTTTTTTAGCATTTACATTAAGGATTTGTCAGACAGCACGTAGATTTCAAACAAAAGCATTTAACCTTTGTATTTATTTCCTTTGTGTAAAAAAAAAATTTATAAAGGAACACATGAAAAAGATGTGACATTAATTCAGAATAGCAAATTGTTCACTATAATGATATCCAAACACCTGTTTCTTCGTATGCAGTACGTGGGCTGAACATTTTATAAGCAAAGTTTCTTTTTTAACGTTTGCCACTGATTTTCCAAATAGTTCTCTATACGGTGATGACTTTATACGGCTTGGATGTTTTCTGTGCTCTTGCCTAGAATGAACTGAAATAATAACCTCTCTGCCATTAACTGTGAAGTAACTAACTTTGGCAGAGTTACTTTAGACATAGAGACGTTTTACTATGATTTAAATATGGCTCTGTACGTGCACAGAAGACCCAACAGCAGACCTGGAGTGCGCTAAAGGGAATAACCATCAACACATTTGCGTGTCTGCCCACGTGCTTTCTTGAATCCTGGCCAAAAGGATGCAAGCACAGGATTGGATTTCCAAGGGGGCATGTTTAATACTGCTTTTCAGTAAGATGCTTCTCTCCTCCTGCTAAGTATGCGGTGACTCCACAACAGTGTCACTCTGAATTCCACTTACTGGTGTTTTTATTACGTGCTTGACCTATACTGAACCAGGTCAAGCCTAAAGAGTATGTGCTCTAAGGCTACGTCTGTGCAGAGACATTACCCCGAGGTAATTTATTTGTTCACCTCACAGTGCAGACATTTCCCTCTCTCTCAAGGCAAATGATTTAAACATGGTGACTAATTGTAATATTCACATAGGCAGGTTCTTAACTATACCAGCTGATTCCATGAATTATCCCTTTTTACATTGCTTGACCTTTGGCAAGATGTCTGTCTGTCCTTCCAAATAAAACCTAAGAGAATACGAGTATCTGCAAGGCCTTGTTAGAAAACAGGAGCATGAGGAAGGGTGCATGACCAAGGACGTCAACGGGCTTATTTCATTAGATCGGCAGGATCCGCAGGATTGTGCCCTCTCAGGGGTGCTCTGGGTATTTGACACAAAGCCAGTTTGCTGCTGAGCACTTGCCACGGAGGAGGTGAGTTCTCGGAGTGACAGCAGCCCTTGGACACGTTCTTAACAGTCTAATATATGAATTATTATTAGTCTAGATCTAAATACAAAATAGGAGAGACAAGAGAGGAAAGAATACTACTACTACAGGGAAAAAACCCACAATGAGGTAAAATTCATGTATGTGCATTTCCTACGATCTGCCCCATTGTTTTCTTTTAATGTGATGTTATATTTACACTTGCACTGATCCTCTGGGTCTCACAGTCAGTGGCTGCAGTGAGGAAATACTGCCAGCATCCTAGGGCCTTCGCTAGGATGAGCACGATGCTGATGTTGTTACTTTCTTTTTCCTTATCTTTTGCTTGCTTACGGCTGTTTTGATGTTTGCTGCCAACTTTACAGTCCTGGTTCTCAAATCCTACAATTACATTTGAATTTCCTAGTCACGAGAAGAAATGCTTTCACAGCTAAACAAGCAAAGGGACAGCTTGAGGCAGGTTAAGGCAAGTTCAGACACAGCAGTCCTGACAAGCCTCAGCCCTGAGGCCTTACAAAGTCAGCACAAAGCCTGTTACCCGCAGTGGCAATACTCTATCTACTGAACTCTGAGGCTACATTAGCCCTAGAGGGGTTTTTGCCTCACTACAGGCACTGCAGGTAAGTGTTCTGAGTATTTCAGCCTAATTGTGGATTTTGAACCATCCAGTCTCAGACAGAAAGAGGAAACAGATGCAAGGACCTTGGTGATACAACCATTTAATGCCCATTTCAACTGGTGCCAGGGTCCAGGGGGCTTGGGGTAGTCAGGTACACGGCGGTAGTTTGGATTGCAGGCTAACCAACTGCAAGCCTTGGGAGAAGTGAGACAAGAACTACAGGTTTCCTTAAAACCACAATCATCATCTGCTTTTTTCAACTTGTAGCCTTATCTGCAGAAACAAAATTTGATATGACAGAGTGGTGCTTTACGGTTGATGCCCTGTGTGTTTACAAGGGGTGTAAGGTATGTCTTGATGAGAGGCTTTCAATTATTCCTTGCAGTTGTGTTCAGCCAAAATATGCAAGTGTCTGTATCCACCTTTTGCTTGGTGTTAACGAAAAAGAAGTTCCGTAATTTCATCTGCCCTGTTCCCCTTTTGTCTCTACAACATTCAAACCCTTACCAGAGTGCAGTGCTTCGTCCTGCGTGATCCTAGATGCAGGCATCTCCCTTGTCTCGCGCTAACTGGACTGCAAGCTATTACCTGGGCAGACCAAAGCCTTCAAAACGGCCATGGAGAAAGATTGGTTTGTAGTTTAGGAGCCCCTGGGCAGCTGACAGTCACTAGTACAACACCTCTGTGGAACAGCCTGGGCCAAGGTGGAACCTTGTACCGACGAACAGCTCCAAATGACTCTAGGCAAGTAGTACCTCCATAATGATTCACATGAAAAGTACCCTTTTGTAACATAGCAAAGTTCAACATCATTAAATCTCTTCACAGAGAATACAACCTCCCCTTCGCAGATGTGCCTTGTAAAGGAGGTTTTTTTCCTGAGACGCCTCAAGAAACTAAAATTTTTGCATAGTTTTTATGCCTTCTCTATATCTATTGGCTGTTTTATGTGGATAATCACACTTTGAATATTCTTCTGCTGGATCTTCATCAAAGACACTCCTGAAAGAGATGGGTTTTTTCAACTGCCTAATGTTTTTTTCTTCTGTAAGAGGTACAGACCTGCAGGGCTGGCTTCCTCATGAATCCTCAGCAGCAGTCCCACGCTTCCAGGTGCAAGCTGAGTCCGCTTGGTTGTGCAAACTATTGAGTGCACGAGCAGGGAGGTGTCCAGGTAAAGTAACGAACCATAACACTCTCTGTGAAAAACAGAACAGACTTTCATCAGTGAATCCCTGCCTTTGCAGACTTGCCACATACTTGCTGCAGCTCTGGGCACATAGCTCAGCTGTGAAATCAGACAACACGTATGTCTGTGTATCAGAGTTCAAAACCAATAGCTGAACAGAGACCTGTGAGAACACCTACGTCGCCCTAGAAATACAGCCCTGGAAGAGATACCTACACTGAGGCGAGTTCTAGTGGCAGTGGCAGATGGTGGTCTAACCTGTTCTTCAGCATGTCTAGTGAAAGCCATTCTCCAATCTGCTTAGAGATCAAAAAGCACCATTATTAAAATCTGTTCTGGTTTAACCGCAGCCTTCACGCGTTGCACAAGCCAACGTACTTCCCCAGGCATGGGGCTCTCTGGTGAGGTTGTACCAGAACGTGTAGGAAGGTACCTAATCTGACGTGCAGCAAATACCGCGGGTTATGAACCACAGCCATAGCTAAGCAGATCATTATCTTCACTCTTACAAACAATTTGCTCTGTATGTAAGAAGAGGCCCCAGGAAGCTGCTACACAGCACGTGGGGTGTGACAGCACCAGGAGAGCAGGCCAGGCTGCTTCTGGGAGGGCTGGAACAGTGGACAAATGTAGAGGTCCTGGCCAGTCTAATAGAGATCACTGAGGAAAAGAACTGTACTGAGTAAAAGATACGGTTTTTTAAATTAACAAGGAAAAAAGTAGACGTTTGCAGTCTTTCAATTCAGCTGGCTTTGTGGCATTGCTCGCCTCCCACCATTCTTTTGAGACTTCTCACAGAACAAAGCCATTCTCAGAAACCTCTGGTTTAGCAGAACTGTTTGAAAAAATGGAGCAAGTGAGGCAAGCCAGGATGACTGGGGACAGGCAGGCAGTTAGGTGTGTTGCCAAAAAAGAGTCAGGGGTTCCAGAGGATTTCCCTGCCTGTCCTACCCCCTGCCCACCTAGCCCGACCTGCCTTACCTGCCCTGCCTCTCCTGCTCTGCCTGCTCGCATCCCACTGCAAGTTGTGACAGAATTAACTCGCTCCTCCAAGTACTCACTCCTGTCAAATCAGCATAAGGCTCCTCCAGTGGCAACTTGTGACCGGTTCTGACAACAGCCCTCACAAATCTTGTGATCTTATGTTTACCAAGAGCTTAGTGTTGATTTTGTTTGTTCCTTCTTGGAACAGAACTGCCATTTATAAGTGTCAGTGCAGTCCTTGATGGAAATTTGTGCTATCCTATGCGGATTCTCTCAAAGAGTAAGACTGCATTTGCAGCCGGTCCTCAGAAGGCTCTGTGCTGATGCAGAAACGCTCTTGCAATTCTGCTGTAGTATAAATAATTGTCATTTTTAGTATCACTGGCAAATTTGTTATATGCAATTTCAAGCCTAGCTGATTTGGGCAGTTTCTGCCTTCCTCGCTTTCTCTTCCCCCTTTTCTGATGTTAATTTCACCTCACTATCGAGCACTGGGCGTTACACCACCAGCAGCTTCTGCAGCACAACGTGCCCTCTAAAATGCACCAGCACTGAGCCTGAGACCACGCCAGGCTGAATAATGCCACTTAGACAATCATGTTGCAGCATAAAATAAAAATCTTATATGCAACAATACAGCATAAAGTGAAGTGTCTGCCAATGCCAAATAAGATGGGACCCTTTGGCAAGGAGGTGCACTAGTTTTAAAAAAAACCCTACACAACGGGATTGCTTTTGTCTATCTTTTCCACCTGCAAATCCAAGAGTAGCGTATTGTTACAGAGGTGCTTGCTGGGGTTCTCTCCTGGGCTGCTGAATGGCTTTCAGTGTATGCACACGTACTTCTTTCTTCAACCTAGGCAGATGCCAGCAGGTTTTCCTCTTTGCTGTTCAGCCAAAGCTCCTGCTGGCATCAGCGGGGCATTTCATCTAAGCCTGGGAAGACAGACTGAGCCCTAAAGTCCATTCTTTACTTATACATTCACCCTCAGACTTGCCCTGAAAATCCCAGGGGCGGCAATGCAACGTAGTGTGCTTCCTACTAATGACAGTGAAGGAAGATCTTGACACTGTGGCCGGTGCTGGGTGTGTCATTTTGTGTGTAAAAATGTGTCTGTTTTTCTGGAGTCTTGCAGCTCTTTGCTGTACGTCAACATGACTAGCTTCAGACTGTGAGGAGGCCTGGCTGGTTTTACCCAATTCCTTCATGCATGGACCTCCAGCAGGAGAACCCAAATTCTCACCCTTCCTTAGGTCTCGGAGCTGACAGACTTGTGTGGTCCCGCTCTGTGGCTCTCGATTGAACTACATTTCCATCCAAACCACTGCTCCTCCTAGGAAGTGTGGCCACTGCGGAGGCTGAGTTCATTGCAGTTGGTGCTGACATAAACACCTGCGACATGGACCAAGGGTGCCAAGGGCCACTGAACAAACATGAGTAGTTACTCAGTCGCCTACTTAGCAAGAAAGACAGCAGTGTTAGATTTTGGCAGCTGAGTTGCTTCTAGAGAAGCTCAAGTGAGCAATCGGTGAGTGCCTGGAAAGATCAAGGAAAGGGAATCACATGGATGTTGAGCTGCACATCCACCTCCAGCAGTCAGCGTGTTCGAGTTGGATATCGGGAAGAATCTCCTTACTGAGAGGGCTGTCAGGCCCTGGCACAGGCTGCCCAGGGAGGGGTTGAGTCGCCATCCCTGGAGGGGTTTAAGAGACGGGTGGGTGTTGAGCTGAGGGACGTGGGTCAGTGGTGTTGGTAGGGCTGGGACACAGGTTGGACTCGATGATCCTGAAGGTCTTTTCCAGCCGAATCTGTTCTAGGAAGCCTGGAGGCTTCGCCCACCCATCAGGTCCATTCCATTTATACACCGTGTATAAAGGGTGACAGTAAGAGCTCGGCAGCAGCACTTGTTTCACCTTGGAGCTGGATTACTCCTCCTGATTTGAGACAACCCCGGGCCGCAGAATCAGTCCGGG
>NW_009715878.1:0-9242 GCF_000703405.1 Apaloderma vittatum | reverse complement strand
GTCCTTTTCATCTCGGGAAGTGGCCGTAGCTCAGGACTCCACCACAGCACGGAGCAAAACTCCAGCCGGCAGGCGAGTGCCTGCAACCGGCTCACCTTTGTGTCGCGTCCCGGGGTGGTACAGAGTACCCTGGGCCAACAATTGACTCTCATGCCGGTGTGCACAGCACTCTTAGCATTTCTGCTTGCCTAGCCCTCTGGAAGGGAGACAAGCCTCTTGCAGACGGTCACACGCTGATCAAAGCTGCACAGTTAAATGGTGCAGGTTCAGGCCTTGCTAGTGACAAACCTTGGGAGGGAGTTTTGTAGGAGCAACGTTCAAAATCTGAGAGTGATTCTGTGTCTACGGTCCCTCCCATGGAAGCTGGGAGAGTCAATGAGGCAGCGGGGTCAGGGTGGTGAGCATCGGGCAGGGCTGTGATCCAGGGACTCGAAAAAAGGTGTAGCCTGAATTACATGTTCTTTTTGGGCCAACTGAGCAACACTTCTGTTGTAGGTGTTTTATATCGGACACACAGCACAGGCAGGGAGGGATGTGCACTCCTGTTAAAGAAAGAGATGCCATACAATGACAAACACACTCGAGACCCTCTGACCACCACTGTCACTGCCCAGTGTAGGGGCAGAAAGAGTACCCAGGGGAGACAGTATTCAGAGGTTTCGCTATGAGCCAGGCTCCCTTTGCATGCCAGAGAGAAAGGAAGTGGCAGTGGGAGGAAGAGAGGTCTGGTGGCAAAGAATGACAAAATTATGCTAACTGGAAGACTACGAGTATTGTGGGGAAGCTCTGAGGAAGAGGAAAAGAGATTTCCAGAGTACAGGCTAGAGGGAAGGAGCAGCTTTCTTTTGAGGCAATGTTTTGTGTGCCTTGGGCATTATTATGCAAATGTCAGCCAAGACAAATACAGAGGTAAGAACGGGATGCTTTAAAACTCAGAGGGTAACAGCCTTACGCTGTAAATGCATTTAGATGTCAGCCAATGGACCTGCTCCCATTTACATCGGCAAAAGACTGGAGAAGATTTTTCAGGGGCTCTAGGGCCTGCTCTCACGTAACGGCAAGCTTGTGTGCATTAGTCCTGGGGAGCATCTGCTCCTCACAGTCTATCCGCTAAAAGCCGTGAATACTTTTCAAAACCCTGTAACGAGCTTTGGACTTACTGCGAAAGCTGCCGCGGTGGTGTACCACGAGAAGAGACAGTGGGACGGTGCACATGTCAGTCTGACCGACGATTTTTCTTTCTGTGACGCTGTCAATCCTTTCTCTAGGTAGGAGGGCACACACACAATACAAACGTCATTCTATTTATAAAATGAGAAACAGCACTGCAGAATACAGTGTATGTGTTTGGTGGAGCAGCCTGATCTAGTGGCGGATGTCCCTGCCCATGGCAGGGAGTTGGAACTGGATGATCTTTAAGGTCCCTTCCAACCCTGACAATTCCGTGATTCTGTGATCCTCGACGTCTTTGACTTGTAGCCCCACCGTGACCCCCAACCCCTCCTTCCCCCCCAGATTTGGTTGTTTCCTCCTTGTCCCAGTGCTTCTCCGGTACTTTTTGCCGCCCGTTGGCAAAAGCCAAGTTGAGTGGAATCGTGTTTGCCAAGAATAAGCTTATTGCTAGTAAGAGCTGCATTTTTCTAGGGAAGTATTTCTCTCTGGTAGAGATAATCACCTCTGCACAGATAAACTATGAGGCAAGACTGAGGAACACACTCCAAGCCAGCAACAGTTGATTGTTCTGCGTAAATAAAAATAAAGCAATAGGTGACTTAGAGCAATTGCTTCGTGCCAAAACTAGCGATCAAAGATTATTCCAAGGTAACAGTCACTGACAGTACTCTCAGGCGGACGCTTTCATCCTAGTTTCCCTTCTCCATTTACGCAGAAGACGCATGATTTGATTCAACTTTTTTCCTACATACGGCACTAAAACCACACAGAATTTTATGTTTTTAATAGTTACGGCACTCTCCAAGCCATCCATTAAATCTGATGTTGAGCTTCATCTTACGAGGACTTACTTGTTGCATGCAAACATTCGAAATTATATGAGTTTTATTCGCTCCTCACTGCTATTACGGTTACAGTATCACCTTAACCGGTTTTCTGATTACCTCAGGATTAAGTACGTTAAAGGCTGAACTAAAAAAAACTTAAAAAGATGGCAGAAAGGCAGTCTAAAGGAAAGGAGTTTAAGACAAGGGCTGGGGGAGTTAGTCTAGAGTGAGAGAAGGGGGCTTCTTCATTGACAAACTGGGACTTAATGGCCTTTCGTCACACTTGTGTTTCCTCTCTAGAGACCCGCTTTTCCGACCAAAAGACGATGCTGCTGCTTTCAGTCCCCAGAGCTGCCAGTTTCCATAATGACATGAACGATTGGGCAAATCATAGAGGAATATGGGAAATCAGCATTAGGTTGTAAGTTGACCAGTACCATTTACGAAACAAAAGAGTGAGGCAGCTCCATCACAGTTTTTTTTAATATCTGTCAACTGCTACCACCACCGCCCACACAACCGGCTTGGTTTCCACAGGAGGGCACCACCATTAACTTCAAGATTTTTTAAGGGCCAGTTCCACTAGAGACGTGCTTAACAGAATTGCCAAGTGAGAAAACACAGAATCACACTTCAGAAGAAATGTATTTGTATAAAACACATCAAGGCATGTACATACTTAGAGACTATACCTGAAGCCAGAGTTTGTCCTCTGTCGGAGTCAGGCATCTGACATACTATGGTGCCAGCCTGTCCACCATGTACCCTCGTCCCGTAACTCACATCACCTCAACCAATTTCATCCCCACTCTATTATCGTGGCTGTAAATAACAGCTTTAAGAGAATGGCATAAAGTGTTCTCACTAGCTCAAGAGAACTTTCAAGTCTTTTTACTGTAAGACACAGAATTTACTCTGCTGTAAGTGCTGGGCTGTTCATTTTAGCCCCCCGGCAGCATTTACCATCAATTTAAATTAGGTTTCATAAACTCTACAATCTGCGACTTAGAAACCACATCCTCTCCCCAGTATTCTTTTCCTAATAAATGGCAAACTAATTAACTAACATCTGCTAAACAAACAGAAAAAGTAAAATAAATTAAGTATATACATTCTGTGTGTTCTGAGGTGGATGACACCATTACAACACCAGGACTGGTGCCTGCTCCCTATTAAGTTTTGCAAATATACATGAACCTGATATTGAGTTATTTATTTGCCTACGCAATCCACACAATCCTAACACTGTGAAAACAGACCAGTTCATAAGGGGTAACTATCAAACATCCTCACGGTGGGAAAAAACACCCCCCTTTAATCCTTTAAAAGATTGGTAAACCCCCTCGTTTTCATTTGAGCAAGACAAACCCCAAAAGGCACAGATAGCTACCCCGAGCAAGAAACGGCAAGATCAATGGTCACGGCTGTAAAAATTTTTACCTGCTGCATTCCACGTTATACAATATGGCTCTGTTTTCT
Source organism: Apaloderma vittatum (assembly GCF_000703405.1). Taxonomy (NCBI): domain Eukaryota; kingdom Metazoa; phylum Chordata; class Aves; order Trogoniformes; family Trogonidae; genus Apaloderma; species Apaloderma vittatum. The sequence goes on along the minus strand of NW_009715878.1, from coordinate 5,763 downwards.
ATTTTACTATTGTCCCTTGGATTTAAACAGCAGAGAAATTTGGTTCTTAACTCTCACATTGCATATCACAACAAGTCCCATTTTTACGTGCCTACACCAGGGTAACAAACAACACCGGGAGCAGCAGAGCAGAGCAGGCAGCATTTACTTCTGCCAAGAAGAACACCTTCGATGGCCCTACGCCTCACAAACTTCTTTCCACTCAGGACACTGAGCAGCGGACGACACCGACGTGGCAGGAGCTGTCAAACGTCTCGTTCGTGTACGGCTGCAGAAAGCGCCTCAAGCAGCTTCCCCTGGAACGGACACCCTGAGCTGGGCTCTGCGAGCGCTCCCCAGGGCAGCTGTCGGGGAGGGATGGTGGAGACCTGCTGGCTTCCCTTTTGGGCTGGGCAAGCCACGTGCAGTGATCCAGCACAAACACAGAAGACGATTTTTGTTCATCTTTATTCTTCTCTTTCATTCAAAGGCATCTTATTACCTTAGAAAAGAAGAATTTCTTTTTAAGAGCAATTCAGCGACACAGAAGAAATGCCCAAAGGTCGCACAAACTTTTTCGATGTTCCTGACAGCATTCGGCACATAAAATTCCAAATTTACTAAAACCACGTCTCCACAAGTGCTTGCAGATCCTTTTTCTTCCACTGGGCTATAAAAGAGATGGGACAGCACTGCTCTCTTCCTCTTCGGCAAACTGAGGAAAAAGATACCAAGTGAATTTCCGCCATCATATTGGTATATTATGGCCCTGGCTGCAATAAAAAGCGACTTGAGCAAACTCCAAACCAGCGTCTCCAATAGCAAGTCAGACTCCCTCATACGCTGTGTTTAACTCCTAGCCCAGTGACCCAAATTAAACAAGCACAAAATGATCTCAAACCACACATCCCAAGGCTTTGCTTTTCACATGAGCAGGCAGGAAAAAACCGCCACAGGTGGAGACACTGCCTCGACCAAGTACAATTCGGGTATTTTAAAACTGCCAAACAAGACTATTGCTCTGAATTCAAATCTCATCTACATACAGGCAATAATAAAACAGCAGTAGGAAGCTTCGGCAGCACTTAATATCTCAACCAAAGAGTACTTAATGAATGAAGAAAATGCAAGAACGAGAGGAAATTAACTTCAACTCCAGTTAAAACTTGCCAGCTCAGCCTCTCCTTATTTCAGTTTTATTAAAACCTAGTTTACTATTTCTGTATTATTTCCTTTGCTATCATCATCATCACTGATCTCATATGGAGCATTTCAGAACTTGTAAATTTTTTTTTCTTCCTGTTTTCAGGGAGCATTTTATCTGTGCACACGGAAACGTTTCAGCACCACAATTAACAGAACTCTCGTTTCCCTCTAGGAGAGTGCAGAGCACTGCTGAAACAGGCATGCACACACTGCCACACACTGCTGCAAAACAAAGGATTATGAACAGAGACATGGTGATCCCCTGGGGATATATTGCCACTTAGCTGGTGTCTTCTCGGAAACGTATTGCTTAGCAGAGAAACCCTCTTTATACATCTTGATTGGTTTAACTTGGAAGTATTTAAGCCAGACCCTTCCACGAGCCCATTTCCTAAGCTGTTCGTGTCGGTGGTTGGTTTCGTACTGAAAAAATCAAGAAGGGACAGATTTTCATCATTACCTTCCCATACTCGGACGCTTGTTCTCAAGGCAGCTCTCTTGTGCCACCGTTTCCCTCAGTCCCAGGTCTTGATGATCAACTCCCACGATTTGCTCTCTCGGGTTCCTCTCGTGTTTGAGACCAGCTCTTGACTGTAGGGTTGGGGCTGCAATTCAACCGTGCCCTAGTTCTCTTTCGCTCACGTTTTGAAACGGGTTCTTAGGTCTGCCTCCTGGACACTAAGGTAAATATTAGCTGTTGAATTTACTGCATTTCAAGGTCGGTTTTCACTCCACCTTCAGCAACGTCTATTCACAAGCTGATTAGGACCTGCTGTGTAGAATCATAAGTTCTTTATGATTTAATAATCGAGTCACGAGACAGAGGAACACCGACATGAAACACGTGGCCGTTAACTCCCTTCCCCCTTCCAAAGTTCACCACCTGGTGGGTGAAGTTTGCTAACAATGTATATACTGAATTTCACCCAAATGGGGAATACAGTAGTTCCAGGTTGTTACGCACACCATGGCCATTATTAACACATATTAGCTGTGATCCACACTACAACCCCACCTTTTCCCGAGAACACAGGGATTTCTATTTCCCCACAGTTTATTATTTTCCTTCCTCCGCCTTAATTGACACATAGCCGCATGGATCTTCGTTATACGACAGGAAGACTAGAAACCCTTGCTCTCCGTCCTCCTTGCAGCCCCTACAAGGACTGCCTGCAGACAGGCCAAACCTGGAGATCAGTCTAGGGAAGAAGGCTCCATCACAGCTGTAAAACTGTACCCCTGGAGTCCCCGAGTTGCTTTTATCTCCTGAGCTGCTGGATAAGAGGCATAACAAGAAATTTAAGAATGTCTGTGTCCTGTTATAATTAAATAAGCTGGGCAGACACCATCCATTAAGCTCCCAAGCACACGACACAAGTAACGATCACCTAAGGCTCCCCTTGCTACGAATAATCATTTCAAGTTTCACACAGCAAGTACCTAAAGAGGAGCCAAAGGGCAGCCATTCGTTCCAGAACTTTTTCACGGCTGCTTGGTTCCAACTGATGCTCATCCTCCTGAGCAATGAGGGGAATTCCAGCTCTGGTTTGGATCAGCCAGGGCTGAGTTTCAAGACATCATTTCTCATTGCACGTTGCTCCACAGAGCAAAGTGCCTAGAGGTCACCACATAAACATAGCGATATAATCCCATCTCATTATTCCTATTTGGGAGTTCAGTTCCAAACTCTAGGAATCTCACTGCAGGACACAGATATTTTTTACATCATCCCTCCCCCCTCGAAGTGATCCAAAGTTCAGTATCCAATATAATTCCACTGATGGTTTTCATTCCCTCCATACTAGATTGGAGCTCACTCTATTTTAAGTATCCTTCTCAGTCCAAATTTCTAGAAAAACAGATGTTCTATATTGCAAAATCCTTGTATTTGAGGTGGAATCAATCTAGAACATATTCTTACAAAACAGAGCTGCTAAGGGCAATACACATCTCCCAGCACACGATCAGGCATTGCTCTGCAATTTGAGGATAGGACACATCAAGAAAATGAAAAGCAAATGCAGTTCCAGTGGTGTCCAATACTCTTATTCTCGCCCTACAATTCACACAACTGGTGACAAAAATAAGTTAGGAACAGCTATCGTCTAGCCACAGAATAAACTAAATAACCATAGTCCATCTCCAATTTAGTCCTTAAAAGCCTCTTACATAAATTTTATAACTCCGATCTAGTCCAGTAAATGCAACTGGGTGGCAAAACATGCTTGAAGATAAAAATAACGCTGTTGGGTAAGATCTACTTCAGAAATCACATGAAGAACTAGAGACAGCCTGACCAATAATACAAAAACAAAATAAAAATTACAACAACAATCAGTACCTTGACTTGTGTCAAACCCAGATTCCCCCTGTGATGCTGGTGATCATTTCCACAGAATCGTATTCCACCGTGAGCACAGCAAATGGGTCAATTTTCATTTAAAATAATTTTATACCTTTAGAGATACAGCTTTGCATTGACATGTTCCTGCACACAAATCATCAAATTAAAAAAAAAATATGCGGGAGAGAAGGTTACCACCCCTGGCAACTCCCCACCTAAACCAATCCGTGGCTGCTGCTGGAATAAAGCTACGGCAACACAAGTGGGGATTTAAGTTAAGGTCTGCCATGAAGCCATATTAATAACAACATTGTCCATTTCTCCTCGAAGCACAGCCAGAGAGTAAGGCATTCTTTCCTAAATCCAGAAACCATCGCTAAAATTCTTCACCAAAAGGTCTCGGCCTGAACCAGACTCCCCCAGCCAGCTTCTTCCCGGGCAGATGGGTGTTAGTGCTTTGTAGTACAGTGACAGGTGCATCTGTCTTCAAGGGAGGGATTCCTGACCTGATCACTGAGCAGTAAAACCTGCTCTTCACAGACAAATCCTGTCAGTAGGCAAATAAATGCACAAAGTACACTGCCCAAGCTATGAGGCAGGACTGCTCTTTTCTTTTCTGCAAGAGAGCAGCTCCAAGAGGGGGTGACAAACGGAAAACGTTCTCTGTTGCTCACAGATGTGCCAGTCCGCAGGGAATACGACGACAGAGAACAAGTTCAGGCTGGCTGGCATGAGCAAGGTTTGATCGTAACGCATTAGAGCAAGATATTTATTTACACATGCGGGTGCACACAAAACACTGACTTGCTCTGAAGCACCTCGCGAAACGAGTTATAATGAGAAGTTTGTCAGTGGTTTTACTACTGACACATGACGCAGAGATAAGAGAGGTAAGGTATAGCAGTAAGCTATCACTAAGTACAAAACCCTGCTCCTACTGCAACAATAAACCCGGCTCAAGGGCCCCATTATGTTCTGGACCTTTTTTATTATCCATAAACTTGAGATACACGTCACATATTTACTTTTCCACTCCTGAGTGTAACATTAGTTGGACTGAAAATAACATAAACAGACAATATATGAAACTTCATGTCAAGCTTTCATTCAAAGCCCATGCTTGAATTTCAAAGTTAGGCAACAAAAACTCTGAACACTAATCCAACATGTTAGGGTTTTTTCCCTCTTTTAAACGTGCAAAGAGAAAAGTTAAATTGTAGAGTTTTTTCTCCACTTCCAAACCTTTTCTTTCCAAATCTAACTCAGATTTTGCAACATTTGTGGGCAGCTGTGTGGGACCCTTTGTCCCCTGCTTCACAAGGAAAGGAACCAGCCACCCATGGATTGTTCCTGATTTTGAAGGTCGGGTTATTCCAAATTTAGAACAGACTTTCTGCAACTCTGTTAAAGTAACTTTCCAGACTGCTGGTACTCTGCTGCAGAACCACTTCCACAACAGAACACACAAGGTGAGGCAGGAACAGCTCCCAGCTCAGGATTTTAAGTTCCAAAAACAAAAAAAAGGGCAAGTTACACAAGTCCACACCAAGTTTAATGCTCCCTGCCAGCATTTGAGCTGGTTAAGAAGTTTCTAATTAAAGTTAGATACTACTACAGGTTTCTGCACCAATTTCCTTCTCGCCACACCTCTGGCATTATGACATGTGGACGTGATGGGGCAGGGCTTGAGGGATGTCCCACATTTCATCTAACTTCAGATGTGCATTAACACCAGATCTGTTCCAGCTTTGTTTGAAATACTGCTTTAGTTTTGCACGTGTAGTGGGTTTGCCCGGCTGGATTTCGGCAGCAGGGGGGCTCTAGGGGTGGCTTCTGCAAGAAGCTGCTGGAAGCTTCCCCCGAGTCTGACAGAGCCAATGCCCGCTGGCTCCAGAGCAGATCCAACGACAGCCGGCTCCAAAGACAGCCCCGCCGCTGGCCAAGGCTGAGCCTGTCAGTAAAATGATGGGAGAGGAACACCTCTGTGAAAACATGTTTAAGAAACGGGGAAAAAGAACTGTGCCACAACAGCTGGCAGGGAGATGGAGGAGTGAGAACATGTGAAGACCCCAAGGCCAGTGAAGGACGGGGGGAGGATGAGCTCCAGGCGCCAGAGCAGAGAGACCCCCAGGTTGTGGTGAGGACCATGGTGAAGCGGATTGTCCCCCTATAGCCTATGGGTGTGACGGGGTGTAGACATCCCCCTGTAGCCCGTGGAAGAGAGGAATGCCCAC
>NW_009715877.1:375-1101 GCF_000703405.1 Apaloderma vittatum | reverse complement strand
GGGGAGACTGACTGCTCAGGGCTTGCATGGGTGTACGCTTTGCTGGGTGGCCAAACACAAAGAGTGGTGGAGAATGGAGTTCAATCCAGCTGAGGACTGCTCACAAGTGATGCTCATTGGGAATCAGGACAGGAGCCAATTCTGCTTAATGTCTTGTTCCATGATCTGGACGAGGGGACTGAGTGCATCCTCACAATATTTGCAGATGACATGAAGCTGGGCAGGAGTGATGATCTTCTGAAGGGTATGAAGGCCCGACAAGGATCTGGACAGGCTGAATCCATGGGCTGAGGCCAACTGCCTGAGGTTTTACAAGGTCAAGTGCCAGGTTCTTCCCTTGGGTCACAACAATCCCATGTAAAGGTTTAAGCTTTTGCCAGGGCAACACCCAAACCATCCTTCCCTTGGCTCCTGGTACCTTGGTTCCTAACATGTAGACCTGGTGGTCCTTTTCTAGATAAACCTGTTAAAATCCATAAATAATTCTTCAGTAGTTCATGTGATTTCTGTATGAATTTCACTCTTTGAATTTGAAAAAGAAAAACAGTGTTTAATCTCCCTACATATAAACACCTGCAGCACAGCAGTCTACACTTGTAGTTGACAGTGCCCGTAATACAGATGGTTGCACTGCGACACATCTGAAAAGGTTAAGGTGAAAGGTGGTCTTGCACAAGTCACTCTTGGTGTCCCCAGGTGACATGCACTCTGTTGGTTTCTCTCACA
>NW_009715877.1:0-363 GCF_000703405.1 Apaloderma vittatum | reverse complement strand
CCCTCGTCAGGACAGACTCCTTGCCAGAGAAACATGGCCATGAGGGGGAACTGGTCAGGTTTTTGTGACATTTCACTCAACAACTGTTTTGATGATACATTTCATTATTTTCTGGGACTCTTCTTTCCACATCAATTGCCATAAAATACAAACATTTCATAGAGATGGTCTCAAAGGCCCTGTTCTGTTCAAGAAAGCTTAGCAGGAGCTCTGGAGTGAGTGAAGAAGATCCTAATAAACACGGGGAAGAACGAAGAAGCTCAAGGTTTCTTCTGAAGTGTGAGAGGCCTCGAGTATGAGAGATTGGTCGTGTGTAGGTCTGAGAGAAAGGATTGGGGTATTTCAGGGAGAAACAAATGTCAT
>NW_009715876.1:10849-11057 GCF_000703405.1 Apaloderma vittatum | reverse complement strand
TCTGTGCTTTTTGCAAGGCGCTCGGGCGTTTTTGGCAGCCGCTGAACTGGAAGGAAAAAGGTCTGATTATCTCCTCCACCACCTCGGCGGTGACCCAGACCAGTGACCCCTTTTCTGTCGCTCTACATTTGCTCTGGATGTTTTACATGGGGAAAGGGGCGAAGCCTTCACAACTGATCTGGGCTGCATCCGTAGCCTCCACCTCCTG
>NW_009715876.1:4517-10470 GCF_000703405.1 Apaloderma vittatum | reverse complement strand
GAGCAGAGCAGCAACACCTCCTCCTCCTCCCACCCAAAATGCCTCCCTGCCACGATCTCCAGCTCCACGGTTTCACCGTAGACACCAACGCTCAGCCTTTGTCTTCAGACTTATCTCGACCCACTCGACAGCAGCTTTGTCACTTTAACACGAGCGTCCCTGGGTTAGGGACATCGATCAAGGCAGCTGCTTATCAATCAGCCGGCACTAACCTCCTGCGACAAGACACCTGGGAGGATGCTCCCCGTGCACCATCAGCCTTAATTATTTACGCCGCTGCAACTTTTTCAATTACTTCTGCGGCAGGGACTGCAGAGGGACATGGGCACGAAGCAGGGACAGGAGGGAGGTGAAAGGTGTCATTAGCCCAAAGCACCGGGCACTCTTTTATTGGAAAAAATAGACGTGGCTTGGTTGTTTGGAGGGGTGGACATTAAGAGAGCCCTGTCTTACTCCCCTGGGCAGCATCAGGAGGATCTGTGGCATGAGGGCAGCCGTGGTCGGCACCCATCCTGCACGTCCCTTGCCAGGAAACATCTCCCTGCTCACACATAGGGCAAAGGCACTGGGAGTCGGTCAGAAAAAACATTCCAGGCTGCCCTGTGTGCCTTGTCCAGCTTTGCCCACACCCAACCAGCAGCTCCAACCACCTCCAATAGCGCATTTAAGCCAAAATTGTCTTTGCCACAGATGCTGATGTTGCTTCCAGGTAAAAACAACCGCGTTGTAGTGGACACCAAAAACTGGCCCGAAATGACTCGCTGCTGTTCTCTGTTAACCCTGCCTCACAGCTCGGCCAGCAGCTCCAGGGTAAAGCTCTCTGCAGCATCCAGAAGGCATCCAAGTCCCCCAAAGTGTCTCGGTCCTGCCTGATGGGAGCAGAGGTTTGCCAGCCCTTCCACGCAGAGATGCACTCACCTCCGAGCCTAGCGTGACCAGATTGTGTGAAAAATGAAAAATAGCCATCTGAGTTCCCGCGGTGAAGACAGCCAGGAAAATTTCTGGAGAAGGCCCCGTTCTGTGGGAATCTGCAGAAATATCCGCACGGCAGCAGCCACCGGTGCCAGAGGAACGCGGGGGACGTGAGCGCGGTGGATTGCGATACCGAGCCTTTGCCCATGAAGCCACTGGCTCCCTGGAAGAGCCTGCCGCTCCCACAGCGGTTTGGCAGCCTGTGTGACTTTGGGATGGGTCCACATTTAAGCTCTTCCTGATGTTTCAGCCACAGGTCAAGGACAGAGTGGAAGGAGCTCTCCACGACAGCCTTCCCCTTGCAACGGGAGAGAAGTTGGGGGCTACGACCTTCTAACCTAGCTCCAGCAATTTTCTTTGTGTGCCCCTGGACACGTCACTGTGTCCTCCTTTTCCAGCTGTAAAACAGACATAAAAGTTTATCCTTGTTTCCATCCTAGTAGATGCTGTTTGGGGCTGTGTACAGGGAACAGCCAGCCCAGGAGTGGCGGAGGGATTTGCTCTGTACTACTGCAGTATAAATAAATAATGCACAGGTCCCCGCTGATATCTGAGCAAAAAGCTTGAGCAGAAGAAGGCAAAAGGAGGCGTGAAAGAGGAGCTTGCACAGGTGCTCCTCATGCTCTAGTAAAACTGTAGCTCCTTGTACTGAATGCATTTTAAAACTGAAGGGGCATTGGTCTGCTATTTCTTCCCAGAAGTTGTAGAGCAGTTGGGAGAGCAGAGAGAAACCTGCACCTCTAAAGCTGGGAAGGCCAATAAAAGCAAAGCGAACAGGAAAAACACAAAGGTACGAGAGCAGCGCAGCTGCCGGAATATTACCCAGATGCCGGTTAAGCAGGTCATCCGAGCTCCGCTTGCTTTTCCCAGCCTAAATAGCTGCAGTGTTAACATCCCTCTATCCTGTTGTTGATGCTGCTGGAAAATCATTTCGGAGCAAGGGACGTGCAGGGGCTGGGCAGGGGGATCCCCATGGGCACAGGGACCGGCCCCCAGCCGCTGTCTCTCCTGCTGCTGACAAAGAGAGGATCCAACACCTCTGATGAATTCATCAAAGTATTTTTAAATTAACCCCGGCACACTTTGTGTCGCCTGTGCTCCCACTCCCGGGAGCGGCTGTAACAGACCTGGGGTTTGGTATATAATTAAATATCAACACATGTATCCTGTGCTCAGCACAGTTTCGGTATTTGCTTGTGTTAATTGGGATGTGAGGTAAAGCGTCTCACAGCAGAATCCTACGTGCTTCCAGACTTATTCTCCCTAAAGATTTAGCCAGTCAAATCCCATCTGTCCACGCACCACCTTCCTCTCCAATTCCTTTTCCCCAAAAAAGATGCTGCCTGGCATTTCATTTCATCACCTCCTGCTCAAATTAGCTCCCCTTTGATGGAGCACCAGCATCTCTAACGTCCCTGTATCACACGCGCCCCTCATCTTTTCTGCACAAACCCACCCCCACGTCTCTCCCCCACCTGCTCCTGAACGTCCTCCCCTGCCCAGCGGTGAGGAGTGCAGGGAGCAGGGAACCACGTGTGCCTGTATGCGTGCACATACACCCATACTTGGTATGATAGGCGCAATTTTGAGCAATTTCCCTGCCAGTCTCTCTGCAATCTCGATAATCTTCCCCCCCCAAAGGGGATCAGAGATCCCATGGTGCCTTTGCTTGGCCATAAAGAATGCAAATCACATCCCCCAATGGTTTTTGAATAATGCAGATGAGAGCAGCCAGCAAAATTCAGGAAGGTGAGGGATCTGCTCGCTGCTTGTTAGCTCACGTTTGTGGTTACTCTGGCTCCCTGCTAGATCAGAAATGCACAAAGAGCTTCAGCAGCGCCTGGGCAAGGGAAACAATTTGTTTAGACCATCCAAACTGCCAGCTTCCTGCAGGTCCCATATTTAAAGCTGCTGGGGACCTGTCAAGAGGTGCCCTGCGGGGTTTCATATTCAAACGGCCTCACCAGCGCTGGGGATGACGGCTCCTTGTGCCGCCGGCGCTAGCGCAGGAGAACAACCCTCAGAAGAGCAGTCTGGGGGTCTGTGCCCTGCAGGGGCTGGTCACCGAAGCTCAGAGGGATGCAGCTCACCCGGGGATGCTCCCACCAGCATCAGCCCAGGGCGCATCAGGCCAACTCCCATCCCATTTATCTGCATGTGCCAGAGCCGGCAGCTTAATGTACAGCTCCTGGGAGTGGATGTACAGGATGGTAAAACACGGGCTGCTTCTCTCCTGGAGCTACCAAACATCAGCTAGAATCCAGCACAGAAAGGCCATGCATTAAAAATATCTCCTCGTAACACAAACCACAGCTATTTAACAGTCCAGTTGGCAATTTCACAAGAGCATTATAGCTCAAACGCTTCTCAGCCCTCAATTTAAGGTGGAGTAGAAATTCAGGGCTGCCACAGAGCCACCTGGATGCTCCCACCGCTCCAGTTCTCACCCCGGACCCTCAGACCTGGCAGGTGGGATGTGGACCTGAACCGACCACTGAACCTTGTTTCCAACCTTGTCTCTAACGAGCAGCTCTAAGTTGCCAGCACTGAGAAACGCCACCAGGAAAAACAAGGGATGGGAAAAACAAATGGAGGGAGGCAAAGAAAATAAAGAGGGAGCAACCACCAATGTATTTTACTTTATTATTAGAAAGGGGACCTGACTTTGGAGAAAGTTCCTGGAGGGCACACAAGACTTCTGCAAAATCATTCTTCCTTTTAAAAAAATCACGCTCAGGCTGACAGAGCACTCCAGATTAAAAAAAGATTTGCTCATTCTGGGATTTTCCCTGTAATCCAAACCACAATTCCCTGATAAGCTGTTACTGCATTTGTGAACTGACGCGTCCCAGATGCTCGGGTTGCCAGAAGAACCTACAAACCGCCTCCTCCTGGGACTGGAGGCCAATTCCCAGCACTGTCAATCTCCCTCTCATGGACAAAGCTGGTAGAAATGGCACAGCCAGGTAGGAACACGACAGCCCTAGGGTAACTGTCACGTACCAAAGCCAGTATGCAATATTTATCCGCCCGGGCACATGGGAGACGCGTGTGCCTGCACAGCCACGAGCGCAGGTAGAGGTGACGGGGAGCAGGCTGATTTGAGAGAGCAATCCCCAAACGAGTGCAGGAGCTGCAAACCTGAGCTATTTTTCCTCATTAAACCAGCAAGCTCTCCTTTCCTAAAAGTTGCTTCCTATATTTGGAAAAACTATTCCTTTCAAGCGTATGCATCCAACCTCATTTCAACTCCTCCTTCACCATAGCAGCACTCGGATAAAAAACTCCCGTCTTTCTGAAAGCACATTCTCAAGAGGCATTTCCATCTGCTCCCAGACCTCAGACTTGAGCAACATGGGGCTGGGACCCTGCAAGTGCAGACCCTCAGCCTCGACCCTGCTGGGCTCGGAGTCATCGCCCCGCAGGCACTGGGAAAAACGCAACCGGGAGAGCTTTGCTGGTAGCAAACGTGCAAATGGCACAAGAGGAGCCTCCTGGGCAATGAGGTGCAGACCTACCTGTAGGAAATAAAGGGAAGGGAGACAAGAGGGAGACTAGTATTTAATCGGAATACATCAAAATCAGCAGAAGGGTTTATTTCCCAGGGCTGATGGGAAACAGATCGTGTTGCCTCTCCCTGAGGCACTGCGCACGGGCTGGATGCTCATCTGAGCCCTGCTCGGCCGTGGCAGCGTGTAACCATCCCGTACAGGTCAATGGTCCTCGGCACTACAGCGGCCGAGTCAAAGCACCTCTTTGACAGCAAACACTTCCCTTTATCTTCCCTCCCTACCCACAGCTCCCCGCAGCGAACACTTCTGCAGCACCTCTTTTCTTTCCCTTAAAGGAGGAAAATGCAGCTTTTACTTTCTGCACGAGCCTCAAGAAAGCACAAAACTAACTTTAAACAAAGGCTGACATGTCTTGAAACAATTATTGCCCATCTAGGGGGAGAAGAAGGGTTGGCAGGAGATTATTTTTAGAGATTAGGTCTGGAGTGACTGACAAACTGATAGGGAACAGCAGTTGTTTTTAATCTGAAACAGGTTTGGGATAGAAATTTTTTTTAAAAAAATCACCAAACTGCAGCCACCCACCGACAAGAGCTCCTCGGAGGCAGGAAAGCTGCAGCCAGCAATACTAATGTGTTTCTCACTTACCAGCCGCCCTCTCCTTCAAAGACACTCTCAACCACATCACTGTTTCCAGCGTCAGCGTGGGAATGTGCTCTCCCTCCCCAGGGCACCCGCGGGAGAAGTCGTGCTGCGCCAGACCCGCTCGGGGACCATCGGCCACCGGTACCCCCAGCCCCCCGGGGGGGTCACAGGCTCGTGCCCGGGTCTTACAGCGAGACCTGGGCTGGCCAGGAGCACCGAGGGGACGGGATGCAGGGTCTGAGGAGCCCAAACAGCAGCAATTCTACCCAGTGGTACACAAAATCCACGCCGTGAGAAAAACAGACAAAAACATACATGGCCAGGCAGCGCGGCATGGAGGTGGACAACTTTTGAACTGGTCCACTCCATCGAAGCCAAAATGGTTTCAGTTTACTATTATTAGGATTTACAAATCTTTTTCTCCTCCCTATCCTGGCTGCCAGGGATGGGCAGTGACAGCGGGAGGGGCCGGGGGAGCCCAGGATGGATGCACCCCTCGGCAGCCGGTCCGCTGGGAGAACTGCAACCCGACGATTTCATGAGCTCCAACACTAGCCAGAGACTGAATTATGCCAATAAAAACACTAACAGATGAACAGGCATACACCAGCTGCATGAGAAGCTTGGGGCGAAGGCGGGGGGAATTGAATTAATCCCTTCATTATCAACCTGACCCCTGGAAAAATCTGAAGGAATGGCTGTGAAGGTTCACAGCGGAGCACTAAAGCCAGAAGATCAGCTAACACAGCATCTGCCAGCCCAGACGGGCTCTGCTATAATCTCCACCGCTCCAGCTGGGGCCACGGTGGCTCAAGGCTGCCGGG
>NW_009715876.1:0-4503 GCF_000703405.1 Apaloderma vittatum | reverse complement strand
CCGTGCCACGCCGGCGGCTGCTCGCGTGGGAGAACCGGAGGAGAAAAGGGCTGCAGGGGAAAAGCAGGTGGAAAGGCAGAGCTGGGACCACAGCCCTGCAGCAGTGGTTTCTACAGGCAGACTTTGGAAATTGCTTTCATTACCCTCCCAGGTACAAACCAGCCCCAGGACGTGCACCTCTTCTGTGGCCCTAGGGTGGCTTTTGCTTGCCCACTTCCTACCCCTTTAGGAAGAAATTCAGGTTTTTCTTTCATATGTCTGGTCTCACAGCCTCACTTGTTGCTGCTTTCACTTGCAGATACCCCAAACACTGACCCCCACCACCACAGCACTGCAGACCAAGGCAGGGCAGGATCTGACCTGTGCCCACACTCTGAACCTGCTCAAATCCTCACCCCCAGCCGGCCACGTCCCAGGTCTGATGCGCAGCTGTGCCTGCCCCATCCTCCTGCGCTTCTAAGCTTAAGATGGCTCAGCACTAAGAGCAGCTGCCTTAGTTCATCCTTCAACAGATTTTTAATAAAGATCTCGAGAGGTTTAGAAAAAAAAAATGCCCTAAAGAAACCTGAACAGCCACAGCACACGCGTGCAGGATCGTCAGTGCTTTCTTGCACCAAAAGGAGACCCCAGAGCAGAGGAGGCTGCAGGCACAACAGACATCAGCTCTGGTCGGGGCAGGGAACGGGCAGTGCTCTGAGGCCAGATGCCACATGGCAGAATAAAACCAAGTGCACAGAGTAGAGAGATTTCTGCTCCTGCAACCCAATCCCCTCCACTGAACTCTCTGCCAAGAGTCCTGCCAGCCCCGCTGCTGCAGAGCAGCTGCTGCCAACAGATACTTCAGTAAAGTTTTGGAGGGGGGAAAAGAAGATAAAAAAGAAAAAACTCTCTCCTTCCTGGGATTAATAGCTCAAAATATTTTTCTTCTGGGGAAGAATAAGCAAGGAGCTAAAGGTGGAGAGCGCCAGCCCCCAGCTCATCTCTGCACGGTCATGGTGGTCCCAGACGTGGGGGAAGAGGCACCACACCTGGGGGGGATGAAGGCAGTGGGGGCCTGCACGCCATTCCCAGCACAGAAAGGCAGCTGAAAGCAGATTTATCTGCTGGATAATAAAAGCAAAGGATTCTCAAAAGGGACAAGTTTCAAGCCAAATTGCTAGGCTCCTCCACTTCTCTTCTAATCCTCTCAAAACTGCCCGTATTATACGTGGGGGGGATCTTCACCCAAACAGCAAAAGAGCAGAAGTGGCTGAAACGCCAGCCAGGCGCTGCAGAGGTGTCTCGGAGGCACAAAGAAGAGATTAAGGCTGAAAGGCTGCAGCGTTGAGCCGGGCAAGGAGTCTGCTGGGAAGGACGGGAAGAGCACATGGGAAATATTTTGGATGCCTGACAAGGAGATGCAGAGACCATCTGGGCGAGGGGAGGAAGGGCAGGGTGCCAAGGAGAGCCATGGGAAGGATCAGCCCAGCCAGGGCAAGGCAGGTCTTCCCAGCTGCATGTGTGGGACCCGCTCCCACCCTCCTCTTCCTCTTCTAAAGGAAGAGAATCAACGGGAGAAACAGGCATGTTGGTTGGTGTGGAGGACCCGGCTGGTTGCACAGCCATTCGTCCACCCATGAGAGATCTCAGCCCTGCACCCTCAGCCTCCTCGTCCCTCGCAGGGGGACAGTGAGGTTTCACCTCCCCTGAAATGATTTGGGACGTGCCGATAGGAAGAGCTTCAGAAGCCTGGAGCAGAGTTAACAGGTATCGTCTGATGACAGGGTCCAGCTGGTCTTTCACTCACCTACTCGAGGCCATCACCGATCGTGGTGACAGCAGGTTTTGGGCTATGGATGTCTGCCCACGTTGGGAACAGGACCAGGACCCAGTGACTCATTTTTCACGGGGCACCGAACAGCCGTTAGACGTTAATGACTTTTGGCAACCACTGACCTGGGTCAGATTCAAACCAATGACCCAAAAGGGAGAGGTTTTGCTTTCCCTATCAGCAGCCCCTGGGAGCCATCCTCCACTGCGCTGCCTCTGAAAAAGAGGAGCTTAGAAAGGAAAGCCAGGGAGGTCCTGGGCTCTGGCGCAGGGTAACCCTATCAACATGCACTGCAGATAGAGGCAGCTTTTTCCCCGGGAGGAATCAAAGCCTCATTGATACGTGAATTATGAATGAAACCTTAAGCTTTTAAACTTTTAACCTGTGCATTTCTAAGAAAGTCTTAATTTAGCCAGTGGAAGGTACTAGATTTTCTGGGCTTTTAAAATACACCCTTGTTTAAAATAAATATTTAATTTTCTGAGCCATTCCTGGAGGAAAAAGGAAATCCTGACCCGCACTGACCAAAGACATGGACAGAAATCTGTGTTACAACGAGACCCGTGGATGAGACTGACTTAGAGGGACATCATGCCCCCCCACCCAATTCCAGCTCGGGTCGCTTCCTCGGCAGTGCCTGGGGCTGCTCGCTCTGCCTCCCACACCAGTTTCCAATTTCAAGGCACACTAGGGAAGGCTTTAGTGATGAACATCCTCCAGTGCCCAATGCCAGGCTGGACACAGTGCTCCAGAGCCCGGCTGCCACCCCCCCGCTCTAGGAACAGGAGCCACCACGCTCTGTGATGCACCCTCCAGCACGTTTTAGGCTGAGCCTTGCACTCTCCCTCTCGGTGCCGCGGCTGAGCCAAGCTCAGGCACTGGCTTCATCCAGCCCCTGTTTGTGAATTTACTCCCAGCCAAAGGCACTGAAAGGCAGGGCCCTCGGGGGGAGGCAGCAAAGCAATAACAGTGATTCAGGGTGACAGAGGTCAGGTCACCTCACACCAAAGAAAATCAGGGTGGGTCAGTTCGGTGGAAGTAGCACTCATTAGAAGAATAAACTATATAATGAAGAGGCTGAGGGGCGTTTTGCTCGGGTTTGGTGAGGTGCTGTTAGACCTTATCCCATCAATTCAAACCCTTTCAGGCTCCCACTCCACTGGAATCCACCCAAAAAATCGCCTTGCTGACCAGTGCTGAATGAGATTTTGTTTATTTTCTAGACAACTGCAGGCACATTGCTTCCATCAGCAGCAGAGCTGGCACCGATCTGAGCTGCGAGCAAAGCCAGGAACAAAATGAGCCAGAGACTCAAATCTACTGCTGCCCTACAACCGAGCACTCTCCAGGACACGGGTGCAGCGAATTGCCTGGGCAGAAAGGCTCTGCAAAACCCACACCCAGCCCAGAAAGGACAGGAAGGACACGGGTGTCATAGGAAGCCTGCGGCAGGAGAGATCACCTCCAAAGAAAACAGACGTACGGGCATCACGTCCCTCCTTCAGTACATCCCGGCTGACAGCGCTATCTGGACACAAACAGGGGCATTTGTACGTGAAGCCTTTCACACTTCAGAGCTTCACCACCAGATCTGTCAGTGCCCGCAGCTTCCCTGAAGCTTTAGGGGTTCAGCTCTTCAAAACCACCTCGTTCCTTCTGCTTGACCAACACCTGCCGCCCACCCGGCTATTTGAGCAGCCCAAAGGAAAGGCAGCTTTGGGAGCACAGTCCCAGTGACAATATCCTGCAACTGAATTACTCACTAGACCTCACAAACCCGGTGGGTCCGTGGATCAGGACTTTAACAAACGAGCAAATTCTGCTGATGTGCTTCAGGCTGTTACAATCCCCGGCTCCGAGCCCAGAGGCGTTAGCGGAAGGAAGGGATATATATCTGTTTCAGCAGCCCAGGAAAAAAAGCCCATTACATCAATTTAAATCACCGGTGGAGGTTTGAAGCAAGGCAGACAAGGAGGTGACACTGTCTTAAATCACCACACGAGGGTCCTCCAGAGCGAGGAGGTCCAAGCCCCGAGGGAAGGACTTGTTAGAGATGAGGATGGAGGAGCACAAAAATGCAGCTGAAGGCAGGGTTGAGAGGAGGAGCCATCGGGGGCAAGCCTTGGGGTCCTTCTGAGTAGCAGAAGATGTTGCTGCTCAGGGGGAGGAACGAGGTAGAATCAGGGCAGGAAAGGCAGATCTGCAAGGATTAGACTCAGCCACATCACGAGTCAGCAAAGCTCCTCATTTCCAGAGGAGAAAAGAAAAAGAAAAATCAATCAGCCACAAATTATAAATAAAAGACATGAAAGCTAAGAATGAAACTAAACAAAGCCCCAGGTGGCTCTCTGCCTGGGGCACTTCTGCTAATTTTAGTTCCTCTGTTCTTCCCCGAGCCGTTTAGTTCGATGACAATGGGGTTTTAGAGCATTTACTTGACTACAACTGCCTCAGATGTCTCACACCGGGATGGTCCAGCCCAGGCACCAGCGCGAAAGGGGAAGGTGATGGAGAGCTGCTCGGGGCCCATCCTCGCCGGGACAAAGCCCTTGAGTCTGGGTCCCTTGAGCTGGTCCGGGGTGGCCAAAGGGCCAGCTGCTGGCCACACATCACGTGCACTGGTCAACGCATCCACACACTGCGGGGACGGCGGGTCCATGCTGGCACCAATGCGCACAAACGCACGGTCCGGT
>NW_009715875.1:6682-12436 GCF_000703405.1 Apaloderma vittatum | reverse complement strand
GGCCTGAGCTGGAAGCTCGGCTGTTTTCCTGCTGGAAAAGAAACACACGGTTTGTGTTGGTGGGAACAGAACCTCCTGGGAGCAGCACATGCCCCTGGGAGAGAGGCCGGGATTTCCTCTTTAATCAGCTGTGAAAGAGGAGCAGGGACTGGGGAGGCCCCAGCGCTCCTGCATCTCTGAGGAGAAGGAACAGTTCACAGCCAAGTGCTTCGCCAGAAACCAAAGCGCACATTGGTGCTGTCACAGGTTTCACAGCTCCAGCTGCTGAAGGTTTTTGGGGGGTGTCCCAGGACCCACCCCAGCACAGCAAGGTCACCCACGGGCACCTTTCCTGGGTGCTCAGGTGGTGTCTCTCCGAGATCCTTCTGCCTCTCCAACTCCCAGTTCTGGCTCTTCCCAGAAGAGGAGCCTTTTTCTCAGGAATTAGTTTTTCCCTTAGCAGAAGGCAGCTCCCTGCTCTGTAGCCTCCCCTTTCCTGGAGGTACGCTGCACTGCCAGCTTTCCTCAGCCTGACAGTGCATGTCGGAAGAGAGCAGCGCTGTCTTTCCATCTCCCGTTCCTAGAAAAAGCTGCTTTTCGACGTTACTTCCAAGTGATGTAATGAGAACAAACCCATGGCTCCCTCCACCTTTGCAAGCATCGCAAAGCTGCTCTTCCAGACCATGGGGCGTTCCCGCACCCCTGCCTTCTCACCCGTAAATTGGGGCTTGGCTGTTTCGGCGTTTGCACGAACAAGAGGCATTTGGGAAGTGTGCCCGGCCTGGCAGAGCAAGCAGCTCAGTGGCATCATTTCTGGGACAGGCAGGAGCATCGGACTGTCTGGAATGCGAAATGTAAACAGAGCGTGTTACCAGCAACAGCCCTGGCTTCACGCTATAACCCAAACCGACCGCGCTGTCTCTTGGGAGCAGCAAAACCCACGCTCCTGCCTGCTCGAATTGCAGCCCAGGGGCCACTCATCACTTTTCATGTTGGATCAAATCATAACTGTAAAAAAGCTGTGCCCCTTCTCCCCACCCACCTGCCCAGCCCCGGCATTTTCAGCTACTGAAACTCCAGCCTCAGCCTTTGTAGCTTGCACTCAGCTTTAAGAAGCGACGTAAACACACTGTGCTGGGAGCTTGGGGCTGTGCTCCCAGGATTGAGGAACTGTCAGGGAAGCACCTTGCATTGCTCCGAGACACCTGCCCACCTTGTTCTGGAAAAGCACAGGAGGGAAAGACTCAGCTGGCTGGTTAAATGTTTCCAAACATCTTAAACCAATGAGTAGAAGCGTTGAGCTCACGAGAAGCTGCGTTTGCAGGACAACTCCCAAAGACTGGCCTGAAATCTTGAGGTAGGACCAGTGAGCACAAGCAGGGGTGGATCAGCCGGCAAAGGAGAGGAACAAGTTGTGATCCCGCTCACCCCAAGCTCTACGCACTCATCATGAGGTCAGCCAGCCCTATGACCTCAAAGAAAAGCCAATAGCTTCAGCCCATACCTCTACTCACTTGCAGCTGGAGCACGCTGGGCTCGCCTGGGATCTGGCTCAAAGATGCTCCGCGATGGGAGAAGGGTGACACAGGTAGCACCCAGGTTAGATGAAAAAACACAAGTGGCTGCAAGCCGGAGGGAGCTGTGGCCACCACTGGGGCTGGGACCAAGACTCCTTTGTCCTAAATCTAACAAGGATCTGGACCCTCCATCCTTCTCAACACTTAGATGGGTTCTTCTTGCACAAGATTCTCTTGCAGACAAGAAAGAAGTAGCATTTCCTCCATTTATTTGGAGGGGATGGTTAGGCAGTAGGAAAGTAGTTGCTAAGCACAGTAAGATGCAGATCTGCAAGCTTCTGCCTTTTCTCTCGCTGTCTCCGAGACACTGACAGACACGTGGTAGTCACTGAGAGATTTAGGGTTAGATCTGTTAGAGGAAGTGTTTTTTGGGAGGGATGAGAAAAGGACTTGACGTTTATGTAGAAAATGAATATTCAGCAACAAGGCAGCAAAAAGCTCACATCCTGGACACAGACTGTAGAGCAGAGTTGTTTGACAGCACCTGTGAAACAAGCTCTCTGCTGAAGTGACCCAGCCCAGAGGTGACAGAGCTGGGGATGCCTGAGGTCCCCTGGTTCTGTGACACATTCTCCTGCCTCCCACCAACCGCAGCACGGCGAACTACTGCGGGTCAGTTAAACCACACTTTTTTATTGTATTGTATTCCATGCATTATGTTCATGTTCTATAGTATGACAGAGAGAGGGATAAAGATAAATGTTAAACGAAAGCAGAAAGGTCATTTGTAACAGGTCCTGAGAAGGAAAGGCACATCGTAACCACCGAATTCAACAGAATGGAAACCTTGGACGGAGGAAGACGACGCTGGAAAGCAGACAAGGGATGGGGATGTTTCAAGTTGGGTGATGTGGAAGTAGGTTTGACAGCAATCTGCATTCCTCCTCCCCACCAAGGTCTGTAGTTCAAGTGGGTTTGGGAACCTCAATATTCAACCAAACCACTTCTGCACTCCTGCTGCCAGAGAGAGCCTGGGATCCCCAACTCCTCCAGGCTTAGTCAGCACCAAGGGGCAGCACAGGATTCAAAAGTTCCTTCCTGCAGAGCTCAGCTGGGAAAGGGCAGCTGGTGGAGAGGCATGAGGGAGGGCTGCCCAACACCAAGGGACCCCGAGCCAGCTCCTGCCCAGCAGCGTCACGTCACAGCACCATGGGCCACGGCATCGCTGGTGACCTGTGGGTATTGCTATTTGCCGATATCAAAGATCACAGGGAAGGAAAGGCCAAGGCAGAGGATGGGAACAGCAGTGAAACGGTTGGCACGGACACTGGCACACATCTCCGTCAGGTCAGATACCAAAGGGGTTGTAGCACCTCGAAGGGAAGCAGCAGCAAAACTGTGTGCTGTGCCTGATTTAAGGCAGCAATTGCCACTTGTGATCCAGTGCCAGCAAGCATGAGGTTCCTGCCAGAGCAGCACAAAGGGCTCCAGAGCCAGGCTTGGACGCTGGGATGCTGCCGGTGCAGCGACCACAGGACACCCTCCAGCAAGCCACTCACACGCAGCGGACACGACAGGATGCTTCTTGAAACTGTCCCACAGTGGAACAGAGCACAAAACCAGGGCAGAGGCTTGCAGCGCTGGGATTACACTGTTGCTCCCACGAGGCAACCAAGCACACATTCTTCCAAGCACCCAGCCCCTCTGTGACAAAGATACAACGGTGCTCATCTTGGCTTGCAAGGGAGGATGCGGGTCAGCTTCATCTTGGAATCAAGAGCACGGACGGTTCTGTCACCACTTCGCTGTAACAGAGCCAGCCTTGCTCCTGTAACCAGATGTTGAAGTGTGTTTTGCATGTCAGAGAGTGAACATTTAGCAGCCCAGATTTCTTCCTGAGCCCCTTTGCTTTAGTTCGTTACCTGCTACCCTTTCTCAGTCCCTCTAAGCCATCCTGAAGGTCACAGCCAGGCTGAAATAACCAGCAAGAGGGCAGAAACATGTGGCAGGGCTGAGCCCGACGCCTTTCCTGAGCAGCTCATGCTGGAGATAGGTCTGTTGCCGAGCACAGGTTCCCCCCAGGCAGCTGGGAGACACAGGCAGGGGTCTCACAGTCCATGGTGTGACAGGGCAGAGAGGAAATTTGCAAGGGTTTACTCGAGCCTGTGGGCAGAGACATCAGTGGCGGGCAGCCCAAAAGCACAGACAGGTGGCAGGGCTTCGCCTCAAGCCAGGAGGAACAGCTCAGGGTCTCCATCTCCAACTAACCCAGCCAGGAGAGAAGGTTGTAGGAGCTTTTGCCTTTGCTGCCGTGGACTTTGCATTGAGGATCACGGAGAGGGCTGAGCTGCATCTTGGCCAGGGCTTCATTCGGGTCCATGGCACGGATTGTAAACTTTAGTCCCTGCTGAGAGATAAGCTAGGTCTGGATTTGGCCTCCAGGTGAAAGGTTCTTTATCTCGTTGTGCCTGGCTGCAGGCCCCAGCAGCTGCTCAGTGCTGGTGCGCCAGCAGCACCATCTCCCCCACCACAGCCTCAGCCCTGGGACACTGCAAAATCCTGAGCGGGAAGATGCTCCAGGGTCTCACTTGGGCTCTGGAAAACCTGGGAAAGGCAGGAGAGGCAGCAAGCCAGAATCAGGCAGCGCCCTGCCATCACCGTGCTACCTCTACATCAAACTGTGGCAGTGTCAAGCTGGGCTACAGGGTCATCATCTGTCAAGGTAAAAGCACGACACAAGGGTGTTCCTGCTGCTGGCTGGAGACCCCACAATGCTGCCAGCACCCTGGGTTTGGAGCTGCAAGGAGGCCAGTGAGCAGACAGGTAATGCCCCGAGCGAGGGCTTCTTTCCAAGGGCCATAAGGAGAAGGGATCCGCATCCATGCAGAGGCAGGTGGCTCCAGCATTGAGTCCTGGAGATGGGCCAGGAGCAGGTCCTGGAGGCCTTACCCTTGTTGCTCCCAGGATGTGAACGACGATCTAGGGTGCAGACAGCAGTGCAGAGCTGGAGTCAAGGGAGATGGGCGGAGGCTTCCTCTTCAGCTCCAGGAAACCACCCCAGTGCCTGCAAAAGCACGGATGTCCCTTCACTGCTTAGGCAAGGGCTGGCTGTGGGGGGCTGGTGCCCTTCTGAGCAGGCTGTGTCCACACCAGCACGGTCAACACTGACAGCAGAGACAGGAACGACGGCCCACGACCCTGCAGGGATGTCACGCTGGGGCTATGTACAGAAGTTGGGCAGGAGCTGGCATCTCTGGGGAGCAGCGTCTGCAACTCAGCCGTGTTTCTTCCTCTGCACACTCACGCTGCATATGCCACAGCCCCTACAGCCGAAGCCCACTCCTCACGTGGCTCCTGTCTCAGGACTTGAAGGCGTCACCATCCCAGCATGTCCACAGCCGGTGCGGCAAAACCCCCCAAGGTGGCACCACAGCCCACACATTCTCATCTCCACTGCACGTCCGCTTGGACAAGACTCTGTACCCAAGAGATACTGCAGAGTACGAACCTGCCACGGGGCTGGAGCTCCTCCAGCACCTCCCTCTGTCCCACAAGTCTCAACCCACAGCATCTCCCTCAGCTGGCAAGAGGAAAGAGGGGGCTGGTACTCCACAATCAGCCCGAACCAACATCTGCCAGCAAGTTCACAACTGTTGCCAAGAAGAGGGGAGAGGGTGAGATGCAGATAGCGTAATCCCCTGGTTTTGTGATGGAGTTTGGTGAAAAAATCATCCACCCTCTGGCTTGGGAAGAGCACTGTGGAGCACCACGTGTGCTCAGAGCCAGCCTGGCCCAAGGGCCGTAGCCATGCTCGCTCGTGGGCAGAGAGGAGGAGGTTGCACCCACACTCATGCACCACATGGATGTGCTTAAAAAAAAAGGAATTGCGAGTGTGGGAGGGGGATTTCCTGAGACCGCAGAGAAGCGAAGGCCGCGTTGAACAGTCAGGGACAGGTGTGCTGGTGTCAGAGCAGTCCTGCCTTAAGGCTGCAAATGTTCCAGGTACTGCGGCAGCGGGTTCTCCTTGACGTATTTCTGAATGTACCAGCACGTCAGGTGAGCTTTCAGGTCCTCCTCCACCACGAAGTCCAGGGCTGCCTGCAACCAAGCAGAGAGGACAGATGGGTTACAAGCAGCACCCCCAGCCCACACTCTTCTCTGACACCTCACAAGGGTGTGGAATCCCGCACCCAGATCGTAGCTGGGAGAGGCAGCAGGTTGCCCTCCCGCACTCCCTATGCGAGGCAGGGGGAGGGAA
>NW_009715875.1:4826-6672 GCF_000703405.1 Apaloderma vittatum | reverse complement strand
AGCCATCCTGCCACAGCCTCCACAGTGCCATGGGGTCCCCAGTTTAACCAGAGGTGTGCAAGGACCACTCCCCCCACCCAGGTAATCCTCAACACATCCAGCCTGGGTGATGCTGCACTTCAGGAGAGCAGCCGTGTTACGCGAAGGCCACCTTTGTCACCCATTTACCGCGGCTCATGGGGCCAGGGAGTGGCTGTAACCCCAAAGCATGACCCTGCAGTCCCCCCACTACTGTTCTTGTGGCTCCCCAGCTCCCCTTGCATGGCTGTGGACCTCAAAAGCAGGGCTCAAGGCAGGAAGAAGGCTCATGAGGGCTTTGAAGCTTTAATATGAGGGGGTCCAGTTCCCAGAAAAGGTGCTGCAAGGTGGGCACGGGGGCTGTTTGCTGTGAGGAGGAAAGGGCTGAGTAGCTGGATGCGCTGGCACTCACCCAGCCCTTCCACCTGCCAAAAATAGGAATATCTGACTGCACGTTTCCACCTGCCCCCATCTCCCATCAGAACGTGCATGAGTGCAACACCAATGCAGTGGGGAGTTGCTTCAGCCACAGCTTCTGCCCAGGGGCTCTGGCCATACCTTCGCGAGGTGTTTGGCGATTCCTCTCCCTCGATAGGCATCTGGTACCTCCGTGTGCTGCAAGTCCACGATCCGCTTCCCCACGTATTCGTAGAGCAGCACCGCCTTGTCATGACAACCTGGGGGATGTGAGAGAGGGGTGAGGCTCGGGATGTCTCCGGGGAGCCCTGGCCTTCTGAGCCCACCATCAGGTGGTGATGTTCACCGAGGAGCCCACAGCAGTGAACACGCAGCTTTGGGACTGCTGCAACAGCCCTCGCACGGCTCCTCACACCCACAGGAGCAGCTGCAACACTGGGTGGTCTCAGGCAGGAAACTCTCAGTGGAAATTTTGCTTTCAGTGACACCTGGATGTCCCTGTTGATCCCTCCCCGAAGTCAGAGCAAAGGCAGATCTGTTTGGCTTTTCCAAGCTCCTCGACCTTTTCTACCCAAGGGCCAAGGAGCCAACACAACACATTTAGGGTAGGAAGGCAGGTGGTGAGGAGGAGTGGGATGTCTTGATGGAGGAGTGAGCAAAAAGAGGAGGGGAAGAGCAGGACAAAGCTGACCCAGGTAATGGTCAATTCCTTTCTACAGCCCAGAATTTTCTGTCACCTCATATAAAGCAAAATAAGGCTTCTTGACCTGGTGTTGCAGCATTTGGATGGTCACATTTTGGGGAAGATGCTGGGAGAGAAGAGTCCCACAAACATCCACAAAAGTGCACACAGGTGCAGGCATGCAAGGGGGCTCGTGCACACAGGTTTACACACACACACACACACACACAGAGGCTTCCTGTTACAACACCCTGACATTTCTCACTGCAGCTCAGTTACAGGAAAAAAGAAGTTTCAGCACACATGTAAACCAGAGGAGAGATAATAACACCCCCCTGGCTTCATCTGCAGAACCTGAGCTTCTGCCTTCAAGGCAAAAGCAAATATCTCATTTCTCAAGGGTTTCTGTATTTAAAAGTGAGTTTCAGAAACGCAAGCTTCCAATTCAAGAGACAAGCTCAGTTAAAATAATGGAAACCTTTCCTTTCCCTCCAATGGTTATTGGAGGGTGAAGGGCCACAAGGTTCACCTGCATTTTATCCTTTATTTTATTGCATTTCAGCTGACAACTCCAGCCCAGTTCACTTGCTCCCTGTATTTGAAAGACACTAGAAATGAGCCCGTTTGGATTCTGTGTTTCCAGAGAAACAGCTCAAGTTTTTGTTCCTGCTCCTTTTAGGCAGAGACTCATTCTTCCTACATTGGATGGAAACCTTTGCGTTTCCAGCC
>NW_009715875.1:2823-4795 GCF_000703405.1 Apaloderma vittatum | reverse complement strand
TTCCTACTGGCTTCTACCAGCTCATTCTCGTGCCAACATTGTTCTTGGGTGGACAGAAATAATTTCCATCCCTGCCACCACCCCTGAGTATTTACAAGTGTCAGTCCTGCCCCTCTCAGCCTCTAGTTCACCAAAAAGCCAAGCTCTTTCAGTCTCCCTACATATCCCAGATCCCTCGCTCTGTCTCAGGACAGAGAGTTAGGGATGAACTGCTGGGACGGGCAGAGGTAACGGGGTGGGGAAGGGGCCAAAGGAGTGCTCGCCTCTTCCCCACTACCACGACCAGCGCAAATGAGATCCTAGAGCCCCATTTTACAGCTGAAAGTCTTTGTGGAGGGGGAAAAAAAAAAAAAAAAAAAAAAGGAAAAACAGCAGCATTTGCCCCCGTGGATCCAGATAGAGCCAAGAGTGAAGGGACCGACTGCAGGTCCAGCTCTTCCCCAGCAGCACAGACCTGTTTCACTCGGGAGAAAGCCCAGCCAGGCTGGGACACAGATAAAGCTGGGTGTCCTTCCCCTTGCATCAGCAGCAGCTCTCTTACAGGTGCAGAGCTGGCAGCATCGAAGGCTGTAAAATGCTCTTGAAACAGTGGCTTTCGCATGCTCCAGCCCCTTCCACTCTGCTCTCCTCCTGGGCCAAAAGTTTCCATAGACTCTGCCGGAAGCTTCGGTAAGTTCAAAATTAAATCCTTCTCTAAGTGATGACAGAGCAAAGGACTGTTGGTTTTTCTCTTAAAATACACTTTTATACACTAGATTTATATATATATGATCTAGACAGAAGTATCACCCACAAAAAATGCATTTTAAAGCAGAATATGATACAGTGTCTGAAGAATCTCAGATCTGCTCTGGACAAGACTTTCCCCTTGACATTCGTTGTATCACACTGACACCACAAAACCCCAGCCAGGACAGGAGCTGCGGGGAGCCCCCAGCGTTCAGATGAATACACGCAGCCCCCAAAGGGTTTCACAGCCAGCTCTGCAGAGAAAGCTGCAACATGGCATAAGAGGGATGCCAGGAGCCGGCCTCCCACCCGTCTGTGTCAGCCCCTTAGGCTTCAGGGCAGGGATTTTATCAGCCTGCACAGCCTGAGCTGGCAAAACAAGCTCAGCTCTCAGCCAGCCTGGGCAGTGCCCCGTGAGCCTGATCGTCATGCGGGCACTCCCCTGCACAGCACCTCAGCTCCGAGGCCACCTCCAGCGAGGAAGTCTGAGTCAATGCAAATCAGGACAGCAAGAAAGAGGAGCAAGAGGAGGCTGCGTGATGAAAATGGCAGCAATGGCAGCACAGCTGGTCCCCAGCCTCCCCCGCCCCGAAGGGTACACAGGGAAGGGGAAGCTTTTCTGGCAGGTGGGCAAGGAACCAGGTCTAAGCTCGTTCTCCGTGAAGCATTTCCACTGGGACGAGGGGCACAGAGCTTCTACCCAAGCAAGGTGGATGGCTTTGGGCAGCGGATGAGGCCCCCACACCGCAGGCTCAGCTGCACCCCTAGATTCAAGTCTGCCCGCCGGGCAGCTCATGAGTCTCGGGGAAAAAAACCGCGAGACCAGCCCTGGCCCCAAGCTGAGGAAGGGACACGGCAGGTATCCCAGAAGACATGGGCACCCTGCTCCAGCCCATCTTTTGCTGACCCCCTCCCCACAGGGTACACGCAGCACCTCCCCGGCGAGGGGATGCTGCAGCACCAGCAGCACAGCAAGACCTGTCCCGCCAGCCCAGGGCCTTCTCCCTGTCCCTCTGCACTGACCCCAGCCCACAACACACCATGGTGTGCCCACGATGGGAGCAGGGCAGGGGCCCAGCAAGCACTGGCTGCCTGTGGGCCAGTTTCTGTGCCGATCAGCCTTTTGAAGCAGTCCCTGAGCTCCAGCCGCCTCAGGGCACTGCTGCAAAGCCATTCCCTGAGAGTAAAGGAGGGGAGAACAGACCCCAGCCCCATTTCCCACTCTCAGACCCAGGAAAATCCA
>NW_009715875.1:0-2720 GCF_000703405.1 Apaloderma vittatum | reverse complement strand
CCTCGCTCCCCGAGGAGCCACTGGCACGTTACTACGGAGAGAAAACACAACAGAGTACAACAGACAGAGCCGAGCAGAGACAGCGCAACCGTCACGGAGGGGCCTCGCTTGCAGGAGTGACGGTGGTGGGAGGGGGGGCCACTCTGGTTTGAAGTAGTTTCCTGTTTAGGAGCTCTCTCAAGTCGACTGTGGTGCAGGAGAAGAGTGGGGACATCTTGATGCAGCATCCGGCGACGAGATATCTTCATCCCTGCTGCAAACCTGGCAGCTTGCCCCTCCTGGAGGGGCATCTGGCCCAGCAAGGAAGAAAGCACCAAGGCACGACTTGCTCTAGTTTTCGTAATAAACCTGAGCCTGGACTCCTGACAAGGAGCTCCCAAGGCTCCGATCAGCTTCCAGCCCCTGGATTCTGCCCAAACCCAGCTGAGGAGGAGCAGGAGGTTTGGGAAGCATGGCTTGCTGTACCCGTGTTTGATCAATGAGAGTGTGGGTGCACAAGAAGCCCACGCATCCCTGAGGAACCAGAGCTGCTCGGTGCATGCAGTGAGCCCAGCTCCCGACCGGAGAGCATGATGTGTTTCATGGGCATCAAGAAAGAAGTCACAGAGGCTGCTACTAAAAGTGCTGTTCCCTGGCCCCAGGCAGCTGTGCCAGTAACGGGACTGACCGGACGATTACTTTGGGGTGGGAGTCTCTTTGGGTTTCTTGTTTTGACCAGAAGTTTTATCTCGGATCCAAAAAAAAACCCTCAACTATTCCTGACAAAACCAGCCTATACGACTCCCACAGAAGCTTTTAGCTTTGACAAATTGATGTCTTCCAACACAGTCGCTGCATTGGGAAGTTTCTGGCCAGCTCATGCTGTTAGTCACATCTTAACTGATTATAAATCCAGTTGAGCCTCTTTCTACCCTCCTCTCAGAGGGATAACGAAGCTTGGTGAGGTCTGGTTATAATCAGCTTTACTTTCAGCTTCTCAGTGCTTCTGCATTTGGGATGCAAGGAAAAAGGGAATGTGTTAAAGTGCAGCAGCTGTTTTATCTGCTTTAGGAGCCATGTGCAGCAATGAGGGGAGAGAGGGGCAATGAGCAGAGAAGGGAAAGATGAGGCAACCCAGAAAACACCAACTGCAATTCATCTTTCTTGCGTACAAGGAGGGAGTCCTGACACACGATTATAAGGGAGCAAAGAAGCTAACACAGGATGACACTGAAAACAAGCACTTTCACAACCAGTTCACAGCTTTCACGGCGTCTCCGGCTTCTTGCTACAGGGATTTCCGTAACAGTATCACCACAGAAAGTTTTCTACCCAGTACCATACCACCATAAACCACAAGTCGTCAGCCCAGAGACCAGCTATTACTGGATCCTTGGTCCAGGAGCCTGATCCGCCTGTGTTTTCCTGGAGCAACACCCACAGTCAACATCTAGCTGAAAGTCAGACTGAGACACCAGAGACAAACTGGCCCTGGAGCCCACCAACAAGCTGCAGGTTTGTCCTGTGGGCTGCTGTTCATCTCTGCCACACAGGAAAAAAGCACTCTCAGAAGGACACATGGGTCACATTGATGCTAAAATCTGTGCCTGACCCGTTTCTTGTCATTTCCCTGCGTCCAGCAGTGAAAACCCAACAGAACATTCAGCACCACTGATGCTTCACACTGCCAAGAGCGGGAGAGATGAAGAGAGCAGCGCAGGAAATAAACACCGCGCCACGTACTCCCACAGAGCTGGTTATCTTCTGAGCACCTTCCCGGGCTTGGCTGTGATCAGCCAGTGCCTAACAAGGAGAAGAGATGGATCACCTGTCCTGACGTTAGTCAGCCCAGCAAGAAGAATACTGTCACAACAGGATGCTGCTTGTCCAGCACTGAACTCGGAAAAAAAAAAGTTCAGTCTCCCTGAAATCGCAGGAAAATAAATCCAACCCTGATCTCGGGGATCCACCTACAACCCTGGGGGAGGCCGTGGCTTCCCAGAGCCGCAGTGGTCCCCTCCTGACACGGGAGGTTTTGTGCTGGTTCATGTGCAACTCCACAGTCGAATCTCTCACTCTCCAAGTTCATCCTCTCCAGGCCCAACGCATCCCTGCCCAGCCGCCAAACGCTACTCAGCCCACGGAGTGGCTGGCAGTGGTTTTATTCAGCAAACCACGATAAAAAGATTACGTTTTCCTAATAACTGTTGGTCCTTAGCTCCACCTTCTCTTCCATACACACAAGAACTTCACCGACAGTGACAATGCGGTGTTACAGCTCTGGCGATGGCAGGGGGGCACCCATCACCTGGGACTTTTTTTTGATGTCTCTCTCTTTGAAATAAGCAGTTGGTGAAATTGTTTTCTCCGCGCCCAGCACGTACGTCTCCTCCTTCCTTGCTCCACCACTGCTGAGCCTCCAGCCTGCGCTTTGTAATTAGTGGTTTTTAAAAAAAAAAAAAAAAAAAAGGAGGGGAGAGAAGAGTCTAAAATAAAATCCAGACTATTCCTGTTGTTTTACTGAGAATGCCTCCTACAGTCTGTATAATTTCTGAACTACTCATTTTATTTATTTATTTACTTTAAAAGGCAACTATTCTGTAAGGCACTGGGTCAGCCTTGCCTTCCCCAGAGTGGTTCTCAGCACGACAAACAGACAAGGAAGAGACCCCGAGATTTTTGAACGTTCAGGATTAACCATTAAGAGAACGTCCAGAAAAGAATCAGCATACCATAAAGAA
>NW_009715874.1:0-3963 GCF_000703405.1 Apaloderma vittatum | reverse complement strand
AGGATGCCGGCTCGCACCAGTTTCCCGTAGCAGGCGTAGCGTTCTGGAGCTGGGTGAGTTGCAGAGATGACCCTTAGGCGAAGGTTGGGTGTCCCCGGAGGTTTACGAAACCCAAAAGCATTAACAGCCGATGCGGAAACGTGTACTAGAAGTGGTTATCTATGAATTACTTACAATAAACAGGTGTGACTTAATCGTATGTCGTCAATTCCTGTAGTACTGACAGCGGGTCCTCCGTACCGCTAGTGTGCCCTGCTGATGTGATTTTTATCCCAGCAGCGTAGGAGTAGCATAAACAAACACATTAAACACCGGCAAGGAAATTTTTCCACGTGACAGAGGCTTCCCAGACCACAAACCGCGGAGCTTTTATAGGAAAAGGGCTGTTTCCTTTTTTATTTTATGTTGGTTCTGCTCGAATGTACCTGGTTTATGTCTACAAAGCTGCATTAGCTAATTGTCAACCTGTTTCATTTGTACTTGGGTAAACATTTGCTCTGTACTGTGTATAAATGGTTCCGAGGTGTGCTCCTCGGCTGTCTCGATACAGACATTAATTTCGCTTTGTAATGCCGTCGTACGAAATACATGTAAACTGGTTTCTGACAAATGAAAGCTACCTGGGTCAAGCAGTTTATCCGGCATGTGTAACGCCCCGGTGTCGGGAGGCAGCGGGGCCGGCTGCCGTCCGGGGGGGAACGACGCGTAGCCGTGCGCGCCGGCGGTGAGCTATCTGTACGGCAGCTCGTGTCACTGCAGCGCTGGGGGAGCCGAGGCTGTTAAGAAAATGGTGGATGTGAAGAACAGATGCTCCTGTTACACCGAGTTAGTTTCTATGCAGCTGATGCGCTTAGCCTAGTTTATTTCATGGAAACTTTTAAGCTGGATCTAGGCCAACAGCCAGGGAAGCCTAATGCTGCCGCCGATTTGAGTGGGTTTTATATCGAGCCCATTCAGGTCTCCGATTGCAAGCAGTTCAATAGGGGGTTTTATTTTTTTTTCTCCTTCTTAAGTCTCCATAAGCATTCAGCATGAGGTTAATGGCTTAGCACTGACTGAAAGTTTTTAAAAGTTTGAATTTTGCCTTGGAAGGATATGTACTGTGGAAAGTCAGAGCAGGCAGATCGATGGCACGAAAAAGACTCGTCCTCCAGGACGAGCAGAGCGTCCGGTTGCCTGGCTCTGCTGGCGAGGCACCGCGGGGAAACGGGCCACGGGGAAGTAAGTATTACGGCACAGCCACCCACGCTGCCAGGAAATTGTATAAAAGGTTTACCTTGGGCATGTTTTGGGTTTTTTTTCCTTCATTTGGGACACCCCACTACTTCCAGAGAGTGAGGAGAAACTTGGGATTCGACCTTTTGTGCCTGACCACAAGAGAGTCACACCCAAAGTGCTGTAAATTGGGAAGATTTCTGTCAAGCCCAGACCACAGAGAGAAACACGCGTTGTTCTCAGCATGGAAGTTAAATTCTATTTGCTGTTATTCACAAATAAAAGATTTTTTTTTTCTCTCCCTCTTACAATAACTTTTTAGAGTGGCAGAAGAAAAAAAGTATCTGATGTGTTTGCATTTGTCTGTGAGAGGTTTAAAGAAAAACACCAAACCCCCAGTAAGCTGTTTGAGCTGCAGCAATCCCAGGTTACATAAAGGGGCCGGGGTTGCCGGGGGATTAGTTGGTGGCATTACTGGTGGCGATAAGCCCTCCAAGTTCTGCTCGCTCTTCGCTCACTTTTATTTTAGAAAGTCACTCTGAGCCGTATTTTGAAAACTGCCTGGGGTTAGTTTGCGAGGCCGTCAGCGTTAGTTTCCCACCAAAGAAAGAAGGAAGGAGAATTCGCCCGGGTTTTTAAAAGCGTCCAGTGCTCTGGTATTTTTTTATCTTGCCACTTAGGGTCCTCGTACGGGAGCTGAGTTGTTGAGAAGCGGATTACAGGTTTTCACTGCTGGGTCCTTCTGAAACTTCTGCCCTGCTTCATTGGTGGCTTAGTTTACCCATCTCAAAAACAGCTTTAACAGTTATTTTCAAAAAGCAGCTATGAAAAGCACTTCAGGTTTTTAAATGCCTTTGAGGTCTGCCTCAGTGGTTAAGTGGACCTTTCTCCTGGTGCTTTTTAGGATAAATAGCAAGCGGGGAAATAAATCTCTTCCCCTTTTGTCAGGCAGAATAAAACTTAAAACTCGATCCCCTTCTACCTCTTCCTTTAAGTCAGTGTGTTTATACTTCTTGCTTATCTTTGGATCATTTGCTCACAGCTCCCAGAGCAGCGACTGAAGGATGACAGAACTATGTGCTAATTTTTATGTCAAGAATAGCTTTCACCTTTAAATGCATGAGGCTCAATGACTGTTTTCTAATTAGAAAAAGAATGCCTGAGCTGCTCCTGCAAATCCATTTTACAGCTGTGCTCAGATTTGACTGTCAGCCCGGGGGTTAAAATTTAGTACTGAGGTCCTGACCTAGAAGCAAACCTTTTTTGGTATTGGCTTGGGAAAAAAAAAGTATTTTAGTGCTAACTCAGCCAGGCTGTCCAGCTAACTCCCTCATCCCTGGCTGGCGAGAGCCTTAACACCACATCCTTGCATCTCCCTAAGCCCAAGTGAAGATGGCTGGGAAAGCCGGGCTTCTGACTTTTTAAAAAAAATAATAGATTTCTTTCCTTTTTTTTTTTTTTTTTTTGTTCTTAAAGTTTCTGGGCTAATTGAGGCACTTTTAAATGTCCTGGGTTTCTGTTTAAGGAACCATAAATGCTTTTTGAAGACCAGATGCTTGTAAAACATTTCAGCATCGGCACCCGAAATTACTGCTTGTATGAGAGTACGGACCTCTGCAAAGCCTTTCCGGTAGCTGCCTCCAAAATCAGCCCATTTAGGTTTTTTTTTAAAGAAAAAAAGGAGCATTTTCAGGATGTATGGCACTTTTTGTGTTTCAGAGAAGGCAGAAATACCCCATGCACCTTTTCATTTGGTTGGTCTCACCCACTGTTAAGACAAAAATATTTGTGTTCTGTGTTTTCTGTGGAAGGTTTGTTTTTCAGGGAATTTGGAACTGGCTGAATTAAATTCACTATTTTAACTCTTCGTGGTCGTGTATTTCTATTCCCGTTTCTTTTTACTTCCTAGTGTTGTTAGCAGCCAAGACCTCTATCAACGGACAGTAAAGAAATTTGGTAAAATCACCTATTTCCCCCCTAAACAAGCCTGGATTAGGAAACGAGATCGCAGTCAGCAACACAAGGTGCTGTGTCACAGAAGAGATGTTGATCTGCCTCCAGCTTTGGGAAAGCAAATGTTGTGGCACACATACTCGTACGCGCCAAAAGCTGAAGGTTTGCCTTCAATGTTTTGATGTCTGTGTTCCTCAGCAAAGCCGCAAAGCCTTACGCATCTTCACTCAGGCTAAGGATTGCTTAACTGCCAGAAACGACTTGAGTTGAGGAAAAACCTCTGCATGGAGGGTTGTCCTGCGAGAGCTTTGGACCGTCCCAAAGGCGTGCTTGGGCTCCGGCACCCCCAGACGCGCTTCCAAGCCTCGGGTGCCCGGCGGTGCGATGTTCCTCCGGAAGGGTTTGGAGGGCTGGGAGGGAAGCAGAGGCCCTGACCCGCTGCCGTTTGCGGTCTCCCTTTGGTCTCTGCAAAACGGGAAGTGTTTGCCCTGTGTAAACGGGCTCCTGTAATTTGTAAGAGGAGATCCCTTCCCGTCCTGGGCTGTGATGTGGTGTGGCTGCCAGCTGTCAGACGCCGGAGCCTGGATACCGGAGACGGCTGCTTTCTGTCTGTGGTCGAAGTGATGCTTTGTGTAATTCGTCTCTCATGTTCGGCCCTTGGGGCGGGAGGGCCGTGTCCTCTTCCTTACCCGCGGCGTGCTCCGAAATCCAGGATGCTCGAAAGGGGTGGAAAAGACCGAAAAGCACCTTCCCTTGGGATGTGCTCCTCCTGGGATGCTGCTCCCGCCGGGGTGC
>NW_009715873.1:0-1474 GCF_000703405.1 Apaloderma vittatum | reverse complement strand
CCTCTGGGCATGGGGTTGCTGGTCCTGCCCAGTTTTTATTCGTTTCCCTCCCCCTAGAGCCAACAGCCGCGCTTTCCCGCGGACGAGACCCTGACCCCTTGCTCCGCACGGCTCAGCGCCCCACCGCGGGGTGCGTGCAGCCTGCCCCCTCTACGGCCGATGGACAAATCGCCCAGAGTTTTTTGTATTTTTTTTTTCACAGAGGGTGGGCGCTTGTTGTTGTTGATTGTTTTTTTTTCCTTACCAGATTTCTGTAGGTTGCGATGTGGCATGTTGTTTTCATTTCTTGCCTTTTTTAAATAACCGGGTGGATTTAAATTTATCGAACAACCTGTGATCCATATGTCTGTCCGATTAATTTTTGTATGGGATGATGAAAGAGAGAAGAATCTCTCTATATAGTGATCAGCTAATAGAATAATATACATATTCAAAACAACTTTCTGGAGTTACTTTTATTTCCGAACTCTAAAATACAGTCTGGGTTTTTAAATGGTTGGGTGCGGCGCTACTTACTTGATGTAGAAGAATCGCGTATTTAGACTTTCTAAAATAAAATAAAAATATTTAAACTGTTTTCCACCAGAAAGATATTTTCCTACGCTCCCTTCCAAAACTCGCATGACATTTAGGGGATGTTTATGGACGAGTTTTGCCATTCGCAGTGTGATTTCTGCAAATCTTTACGAACATTAAAGTCGGATGCCACCAGAGTAAAATATCCACAGTGTCCATTTGTCTTCAACTACACGATTTTCTGTAACTTCCCAGAAGGGGACCGTAGGAACGGTCACTAGGGAAAACATATTTATATCATTATCCGCTTTCCCTCTCCCGGTGAGTTTGATCGCATCACTCTCAGGAGACGTGGCGTGTAAAACTGACAACAGGTAGCGGATGAAGGTTAATCAGTCAAGCATTATTGACTGGAGAAAAATTATAGATGCCTATGAGAAAATCTTAGGTAAACCCCGTTTCTGTGCATCCCACGTGCGCCTTCGCCCCCGTCTCTCTTCCTTGCTCTCCGCGGTTTTCGCCGAGCAGGAGGACTGGAGGTGTGTGGGGCGAATTAGCATTTCCAACTTTCCCTATAGCAGGGCGCACCGCAAGCCTGGAGCTACGCTCCCCGCGATACAGATCATCTTCAAAACAGACTTGGGAGAAGGTTAAGAGCGGCTTAAATTTAAGAGGCAGGAAAGCCCCCCCTCAGCCCCCCTGGCCACGGCGGGGTACTACAGCCTGCCCGTCCCGCTCTGCCGGGCCGGGCACCCTCTGGCCAGGCTGCGCTCGCCGCTTCAGGGGGGGCTGCAGTCCAGTAGGGGAGGTGGCATCAGGGAGCCGGCAGGACCTGCCGGAGCGGCGGCCGGGCTCTCCGCCCAGAGTGTCCCGGACCCTGCCCCCGCTTCTGTGCGTCGCCTTCCCCGGGCGCGTAACGAGCGCGGCTCATGGTGGGAAACTCGTGCGGCCCCGGCTC
>NW_009715872.1:0-350 GCF_000703405.1 Apaloderma vittatum | reverse complement strand
ACGGAGAACTCTCGGGATAGCTATCTTTGTTTGGAAATAGTTCAGGGAGAGCCCCGGCTGCGGGTAGTTGGGTGGGGTTGAGGGCTGGAAGTGGAAAGGCGGCAGCGTGCGGTGGGGTGCGGAGCGGAGCGCTTTTGGGGGGGGCGGAAGGGAGTGGTGGTGGAAACAGGCCGCAGGGGCTCTTCTCGCTCCCTAGAGAATTTAGGAGTCCGAGATACTTTCAGACATGTCTACACTAAGGCTCTAAGACAATGCCTGCTGGCAGACAATAGGGACATTAGATAAAGTGTTAACTTAATGATTTTGCCCATTGAAACTCGTTTGACTGCCTCCAATGAGCACAAGCTGCC
>NW_009715871.1:8221-8523 GCF_000703405.1 Apaloderma vittatum | reverse complement strand
CAGGTCTGGCTCCCTTGTCCCTGTCCCCTGCAGCTGGATGACCCTGCAGATGAGCAAGGATCAGCACCCATCTCCCTGAGCATCCTATGCTTTTGGCAGTGGGTTATAACAGCACCCTCGTTAAATATTAAAAAGCCACCCAGGTAATAGGGACAAGTGGCCAACACGCCTTCGGAGCCGCCCCAAGAGCGACTGGCACGTCCATGGGAAACTCAGCCAAGTCATTTGGCAAGGAACCAGGTGGCAACTCAAAGCTGGAAAGGGGCTTAAAACTCGAAAGATTTACAGCCGCCCGCCCTCTA
>NW_009715871.1:0-8044 GCF_000703405.1 Apaloderma vittatum | reverse complement strand
GAGCTGCTGCGGTGTGTGGTGTGTGGCACCGCGTGTGCCAGCCCGCAGGGTGCCCGAGGGCCGGGGCTGGCATGGCGCGGCGAGCCCGTGGAGATGCTTCCTCCGAGGTTATCTGCAGGTCACTTCCCAGCGCTTGCAGAGAAGAAAGACATTTTTTTTTGTTTGCTTCCTGCCCAGTGACCAGGCTGAACTTCCCAAGCTGTTTGAGTGAAAACTTCAGCTCATTAATTAAGCCCAGAAAATTAAAAGCTGCCCTAAATATAGCTACCCAATGAGAGTGCCGAACGAAAGGAAAACATCCTTCCAAACTGCCTTGCCCGCCCACCCGTGCTGGCAGGCAAATAAAAGACAGAAATTCCTATTTAAATTCCATTTCCCTCGTGCACGAGTGAAGCTGCGGGGACGCGCGCAGGGCAGGAATTCAATCAGAAAAATTGCAGTTTGCAAAGAGGTTGGTGTAGTCTCAGTGCCCGGGATGTGGGAGCTTCCTCCGGGATGGAGAAACCTTGGCTGTGCTGCCGGGTGTGAGGGTGCGGGGCTGGGGCTGAGGTTTGCACTGTCAATTCCGGGGCTGGGGGGGCTCCTCAGCCTGACGCGGAGCCAAATCTCCTGCGGATTCCTCTGAACATCGCATCTGGAGAGGACAAGGGGAAAGGGGAGGGAGGAAGGGGTGGAAAAAGGAGGAGGAAAGGAAAAAGGGAGGAAGGGAGGAAGGAAGGAAGGGAGGAATGGAGGAAGGAAAGAAGGAAGGAAGGAAGGAAGGAAGGAAGGAAGGAAGGAAGGAAGGAAGGAAGGAAGGAAGGAAGGAAGGAAGGAAGGAAGGAAGGAAGGAAGGAAGGAAGGAAGGAAGGAAGGAAGGAAGGAAGGAAGGAAGGAAGGAAGGAAGGAAGGAAGGAAGGAAGGAAGGAAGGAAGGAAGGAAGGAAGGAAGGAAGGAAGGAAGGAAGGAAGGAAGGAAGGAAGGAAGGAAGGAAGGAAGGAAGGAAGGAAGGAAGGAAGGAAGGAAGGAAGGAAGGAATATAAATATTTCTCTTCCTCCTTGAGGGCAGGCAGAGCATTAAGACCTCATTTGTTCAGCGCAGAGATCACTGGAGTCCCACACGGCACATCTCATTCCGCCTTAGTAGACTGTTTTCTATTTTATATTCTGGATAATTTAATCCAGTCCAAACAAAAGCTCCTCTCCCTGCCTGGAGCACAGCAATTCCCCAACACGCTTGCACGCGCCAACAGGGCACAGACCTGCCAAGAGCCATCCTGGGGGACAGATCCAGATTGTTTTACCCATGGGATCATGCTGGGGGGTCATTCCCCTGGGAGGTCCTACAGGACATGCACACATCTATATTCCAGGCATCATTTTCCATTTCCTTCCGAAGGGCTTTTCCACAAAGAGACAGTGGCATCATCAGGGAGCTTTGCTGAACTGGGGATGGTGACAGCCAAGCATCACCATCTCCAGCGCCCATAGGCAGTCCCAGCCAGGTGCCATCTCTCGGGAGGTGACATTAGTCTGGTCTCGGAGCCTGAGCTTGGCATCATGCACGAGTTTTTCCTCCTGATGCCACTTGCCATAAGTCTTGACGCCACTCCGGTCCCTGCTCCAGTGACATTAGCCTGCAAGCCACTCCCCAGCATCAGTGGGAAAGGCTCTGGCCCTGAGAGGGCAGCGGGTACATCGGTCACCGTGCCAGGCTACTATGGCAATGAGGCTGCCTAAATACCCGGCACCAATCCGGCCGGGTCCTTAGCTGCACTGGTGAGGAAAGCAGAGAGGGATTCCCTCTCCTCCCCACGCACTCCCCTGTCTCAGCAGCCCTGGGTTGTGTCTTGCAGCACCGCGACGTTCTGCCACGGCCCGCTGGAGTTTACAAGCCCATTTGTCTCTTCTGCCTTCCCCCTCTCTTAGCTTCCATGAGGACAAAACTGAAAGTGGAGACGAGCTGACTGACACCCATAAATCTGGTCCCTCTGGCGGGGGGTTGGTCCGAGCACCAGGGCTGGAGTGAGTCAGCCCCCAGGTGACAGCAATGGCTGGGTGTCTCAATTAGCAGCAGCTCCCGAAGAAGTTGAAATGACTAATGACTAATCTCACTGCACTATTCCAAGCAGTTTCATTCTCATTTCATTCAGACAAAAAGCCTCTGCTGCCTGCTCTGGCTGGGGAGGAGCGATGCTATCGGCAGCAGCGGTACCGCAGGTGCCTTCTCTTCATGCTGTTCTGTTCATGTTGTTGGCAGCTCCATGGGGTGACCCCAAGCACAGGGGAGGTGGGATGGGGGTGATGGGGCTGAGCAGGACTTTGGGGTGCAGTGAGGAGAGGGATGCAGGGCTGGTTGGGGGTCAGCCCTGGCTGCAGGCATCCTTGCGGGAGGTGCTGGTGGCACGGGAGCAAACCCAAGGGAAGCCAGAAGGTGTAGTAGCTGGGAGTGGAAGAAGAAGAGGGGAAAACTAATGGGTGGAAACCCAGCCCCACCGGCACCCACTCGCCCTTTCCACTGCAAAAAAAGAAAATCCACTCGCAGCGAGGAGGGGAAATTCCTGCCATTGTTTCTCCCCTTCTCCCTCGTTGCTTCCGCAGGGTCTGGCCGGTGTTTGGGAAGTCACTCGGCTTCACGTCGGCTTTGGCTCGTGGTGGGGAAAGCCAAACCCCCGTGCGGGTGCGAGTTTGGCCCTTACGTACAGACTGGGTTTCACATTTGCGGCGAGGCTGTTTGCAGCTTCCCACGCAGCTTTTCCTTATTTAGTCCATTCCACATTTATCCCAACGGGCTCTTCTCCCCACACCAAACCCCGCCTCGATTCAGAGCAAAGGGTGAACTCCAGCCCCGGGAGCAGCTGAGCTGGAAACATCCCCCTTGGAAAAGAAACCAGAGAGAAAAACCAGCTGATGATTTATTTCCCCAACAGATTCCTTTCTCCATGTAACCAGTCGCTATGGGCACTGGGCACAAGGATGCTGCAGCCTTGATCCAAAGCACCTGCATTTGCACCGAGCTGGACTGGAGCACAAATTGCTGTTTTTAAGCTCAGAAGCTAAAAAGATTCATCAGGATTTTATAGCTTTTTCTCTGCAGTTACGAAACAGTGACCACAAGCCAAATGCCTCTGTCCTTTACCTTCCTGCAACACCAATGACTTTGGTGCGAGAGAGAGCAAATTCCAGCCTGCCGTTCCTCACCGGAAAGGCAGAATTCAGCCCGTAATGTTCTTGATAAAGCTGAGTACCAGCGACACAGCTGAAAAACATCAGCAGAGCAAAGAGCACTGAAAACTTCCCTGGGCTTCCATATGGCATCACTCCATCCTGGACCGCGTCGTTATTCTATTTTATCCAGCTTCAGCTGCTTTCTGGGTTATTTGACGCGGGGAAAATGTTGATGGGGAGGACTCCGGGACAGACGCTTGGCTTTTCTCTCCCGCCAGTGCGTGTCGCATTTGAATTCTCCCCAGTACTGCGACGTTTTCAAAATGTTTTGTTAAGTTAATTTGTATCCGCAGCCGCTTGTGAATTTTTCAGATTATTTGATCTGTAACTGAACTAACATGAAGAGTAACTATTGTTCTGCAGCAGCAGACTGTGCCAAAGCGTGTCTGACGTGTTCGACGCCTGCCTGTCTTCTAAACCCGAGTGAGGTCCCCAGGCACCAGCAATGCTGCTGGAAACCAGCCTGGGGATGGCGCTGGAGTTTATTCCTCACTGGTTTTCACTGGAAAACAACATATTAAGGACATGGGGGTAAAGAGAGAGCACAAAGCCAGAGCCAAACCTCCTGATGGCAGTGCTGAGCTCGGTGTTACCCTTCCCTCACTGCCCCAGCACGGCTGCTGCTGCGGAGCCAGGTGCTGGTGGGACAACAGCGATGGAGAACCACTCATCAAGTTAGATCAGGAGATGAGTTTCTGCCTCAGGAAGACCTCAGGTTGAGTTTTTTGGAGGGATTTCTCAGCTGCTAATGAGACCTTCCCCAGGAAGGTTGGAAATTGGAGCGTTGGTTATTTCCTTCAGCTGACCTGGCAAAATGCTCCGATGACCAGGGAAACTGCTCGTCTGCCCTAATTGGAAGAAAATGGAAACGAAGCAGAGAACTGGATGAAAGTGCAGACTCGGAGAGCCCCCATGTATCCGGCATCTGCCAGAAGAGGTGGTAGTGACCACTGCCCTTGGCTTAGGGAACCAGTCTGGCTTCAGTACAAACCCCAAGTGTCATGGAATCATAGAATGATTTGGGTTGAAGGGGACCTTAAAACCATCTCATTCCAACTCCCTGCCATGGGCAGGACACCTTCCTCCAGACCAGGTTGCTCAGAGCCTCGTCCAACCTGAACACTTCCAGGGTGGGGGCTGCCACAACTGCCCTGGCAGTGTCAAGGTCAAGCTTTGATACCTTGGGTGATGCTTTTGGTTGTGGGTCTTGAGTTTATAGGGTAAAGGATGCTCCCACCTTCCAGAAGTCTCACTGCACTTTGGAGGACCCACCAAATGCATCCGCATGGGCTGGATCACTTCATCTTGGTACAATGTGATGACAAGATGGCATTGAGATGTGACAGCTTCACACTGCAGAGGCTTCTCTGCACCAGCCACTGCTGGGGCCTCCCCCCCCCCAGCCACTGCTGGATTTGAGAGAAGATGTCATCAGCTTTAGCAGATTGACCGATTAAAAAAAAAAAACCAAACATTAAAACCCCCTGAGCAGGATCTGGGGCTGCATCTCTGCAGGCTCCACGTGCACCTGGAAACTCACCCGTTAGTCATGAGGACACCCAGGAATTGCACATCCTCGCAGTCATTCGCAGCTTGATGGCAAGTCATGAGATATTTGGTATTTTCCTTTGAGCAAACAAAAGCAGATGATTGAGGAAGAGGCGCAGCTCGCTCGCTCGCTTTCGGGAGGAAGAACGGCTTGCAAAATGCAACTCTCAGGGCTTCGCTAAAACTCCAGACAGCAAATAAACAGCCAGTCTGAGAGGAGAATGCTCCCAGTTTCCTGGATTTTAAGCCTAATTTGGGACTCTGGGAGGGGAAGGATGAGGACTACCTCCTGCAAAACTGGCACCAGTGAAAATGTCCTGAGAGCGCGGATGCTGAAATGCAAAGAGAAATGTGCGTCGCAGCCCCAGCCTGACATTTCAGGCTGTGTATTCACCAGGAACTTCTAAAACTTCAACTGGGAAACCATTTCCAAATGGAAAACCAAAAAGAAAGCAGCTGAGTTTCATCCTTCTCATTTTTTTTTTATTTTATTTTGGCTTTGTTATTATTTTCATTTCCAAAGCCATTTTTGCCTAAGGCAACATGTTTGTACAGAATGCTTCACTCTTCAGAAAAAAAACAAGAAAAAAAAGAACTATTCACAGATGGAAAACTATTCTGTCAGAGATTTCCTGGCCACCTCTCCCTTTCATGCCAACGCTTCGCAGTTGAAGGGCTATAAATGACTGCACAGCATCAAATTTGGCCACTGAGATGTTAAACCACGGCGTAGCAGCCTTCTGCACGCAGGATTTACCCCCACCCCCCAACACACACACTTCTTTTACAATTTCCTTCACAACTATCTCTCAGCTATAAAATATACATGGATGCATCGATTGCTCTAGCGATCAAATCTCTCTCCCTTCCAAAATCCAGCCTCCCCAGAAATGCAAGCATCCTAATTAAAAATATGTTGGGAGAGTTGACTTGCAAATAAACCCCTTGCTCCCTAAGAAAAACCCCAACCATATATATAAAAAATCATTAATAAATCCAGTCAAGCAAGACCAGAATGGGATGGTTAATAATTGATATTTAGATTTCTCCCGTGTCTGATCAAAAGGATTTGATTGCATGACAAATGAGGAAATTGCTGTAAAAGCATCCGACATCCATTAAGAACAGCGATGCAGGAGATAGGGCGCTGGAGCCCCGCTGATCCAGGATTTGCCACCCTGCTCCACGGCCGCTCGGAAGGGCCTCGGGCTGCGCTCGAGAGCGCGTTATTTTCCGGATGCGGAAGAAAATCAGCGATCGATCCCTGTTTTATAGGCAAGGACAGGAAGGGGTGTTCTGGGGCAGAGCCTGAGACTCTGCCAGGAGATAAGAAGGTGGGGCTGGACCTCAGAGCAGCCATGTGTTCTGTGGGTCCCTATGGGGTCCTGTGAGTCCCTATGGACTCCTGTGGGTCTCTGTGGGTGCTCATGAGTTCCTATGGACCCCTATGGGCCCCTCTGGATTGCTATAGAACCCTACGCACCTGTATTGGCTTCTGTGGACTCCTACAGGTCTATATGGACCGCTGTGGACCTCTACAGGTCTTCACGGGTCCTTACGGACACTTACATCCCCTGTGGGTCTCTAAGTCCTCCTCTGTACCCCAACAGGTCTTAGACGAACCCC
This sequence comes from Apaloderma vittatum, assembly GCF_000703405.1. NCBI lineage: Eukaryota > Metazoa > Chordata > Aves > Trogoniformes > Trogonidae > Apaloderma > Apaloderma vittatum. Next base: position 1,663 of record NW_009715871.1, on the reverse strand, counting down.
TATGGACCTCAGGGGTCTTGATGGGCTCTCATAGACATCTATGGAAACCCGTGGGTCTCTAAGCGCTCCCTTGAACCTGCACAGGGTTATATGGGCCCCTACAGCTCTACATGGACCCCATGGGTCTTGATGTGCTCCTGTAGACCCCTATGGACTCCCTATGGACCCCATGGGTCTTGATGTGCTCCTGTAGACCCCTATGGACTCCCTATGGACCCCATGGGTCTTGATGTGCTCCTGTAGACCCCTATGGACTCCCTATGGACCCCATGGGTCTTGATGTGCTCCTATAGATCCCTATGGACTCCTTAGGGACCCCTGTGCGCCTTGATGGGCTGGTCACGCAGAAAACACAAGCAGAAGCCCCCGTGGGTGCCTGAGCCTGCACAGCTGAACAGCTCCTCTCAGCCCCCAGTAGGGAAATAATAGCAGTAATATTTTTCTCTGTTGGATTTCCCCCGAACAGTTAAAACTCAGCGTTGGGCTGACATTTGGTCAGTATTAGGAGGCGCACAAGGGAATCAAGGAAAGTTCACGGAGCAGCAGATGGGGAGCAGGCAGCGGCCTCTCGGCAAGATGGAGCTTCAGAAAAGGAAAATGATGAAAGAAAAATTCCTAAAATTCTTTATTTTTATTTTTTTTCTTTCCTTTTTCCTATTGGAAAGGTCCTTCTGTCTTAGAACATTTCCGCAGCATCACTCCTCCAGCTCTGGGTGCCGAGCCCTCCCACGACCGAAGGAGCGCTGGCCACCAGCCCTACTCTCACAAATCCACTCCTTTTTTTTTTTTCCTTTGCAAATTTTTTCAATGTTTTGGTTAATTTTTGCCTGATGGTCAACAGAGTCTTGGGGCATCACGGAGCATCTCAGCCACTGGGGGGTTTAGAAAGGGAAAGAACTGCCACGGTGGGACCAGGTACAGTCTGTGTGTGTGGGGAAAAATAGCTAATGGGAAGTGTGGGAAATACATTAAATATGGGGAAATCTATGAAATATGGGAAACGTATTAAATGTGGGGAATATATTGAATATGAGGAATCTATGAAATATGGGAAATATACTAAATGTGAGCAATATATTGAATATCAGGAATATATTGAATATGGAAAATACAATAAAAATATGAAATACGGAAATATATTTAATACAGGTAATATATTAAATATGGTGGTATACTAAATAGCGGGAAAATAATGAATATAGATAATATATTAAACGTAGGTAATATATTCGATATAGGCAATAGATTAAATATAGGGAATATGTCAAAGGTGGGGAATATATCAAATGTGAACATATCAAATATGATGAATACATCAAATATGATGAATATACTGAAAGTGAGAAATATCAAATATGAGAGATTTATTACACAAGAGTGTGTATTCAGTACAGAAAATACTTGAAATCTAGGTCATCTATTAAATATTGTAGAAAGGTTAAATATGGCAAATATAGGAGGTACGAGAAGCAGACTGAATATGATATATTCTCTCCGGGGAATACGCCGAAGGTGAGAAACTCGGTGAATGTTGTCGCGTGGGCAGTCGACGCGATGCCGGTGATATTTTAAGGGAAACACGTGGAATTGGAGAAACAGGTCGATGATGGTGAATAAACCGAATATCGCGAATACGCCCCAACCGTGCTGGAAAGGGGCGACT
>NW_009715870.1:4782-5738 GCF_000703405.1 Apaloderma vittatum | reverse complement strand
TGGGGACAGCAGGATGGTCCCCGCGGTGGTGCTGAGTCCCAGCATCTCCACCCCGTTCCCTTCTCTCCCAGGGGCCCCCTCAACTGGTACCGCAACATGCGACCCAACTGGCGCTGGGCCATCTCTGTCAAGGACAGGAAGGTGGGGGACTCATCCTGCCCCCACGGGGAGCGTTTGCAGACCCAGCACCGTCCCCAGCACCTTGTCACCTGTGGCCCCTTGTAGATCATGATGCCAGCGCTGATGGTCACGGCCGGGAAGGATCCGGTGCTGCGTCCCATCCTGAGCAAGGGCATGGAGGAGTGGGTAAGCCAGCCTGGTCCCATCCCAGGGAACCAGCAGCTTCTGTAAGATCCCACCACGAGAGAGACCCGGGGATGGTCCATCATGGGATGGACATGGCCTAAATATGGGGACATCACAGAATCATGGAATGTGGGGGCTTAGAAGGGACCTTGATCACTAGATGATCTTTCGAGGTCCCTTCCAACCCCTAACGGGTTCTATGATCATCCAGTCCAACCCCCCTGCCAGAGCAGGGTCACCCAGAGCAGGTCAGGAACCCGTCCAGGCGGGGTTCAAAAATCTCCAGAGCAGGAGACTCCACAAATTCTTTGAGCAGCCTGTTCCAGTGCTCGTCCATCCCCAAAGTAAAGAAGTTCCTCCTCATGGAACTTATTATGTTCAAGTTTGTGCCCGTTACCTCTTGTCCTGTCACTGGGCACCGCTGAAAACAGACTGGCCCCATCCTGACACCCACCCTTCAAGTATTTAGAAGCATCAGTAAGACCCCCCTCAGTCTCCTCCTGACTTAAGAACCCCAAATCCCTCACCCTTCCTTCATAAGAGAGGTGTTCTAGTCCCCCAGACATCTCCGTAGCCCATTGCTGTCCCCTCTCCAGCAGTTCCCTGTCCTCCTCAAACTGGGGAGCCCACAGCTGGCCCCACCACTCCAG
>NW_009715870.1:4407-4630 GCF_000703405.1 Apaloderma vittatum | reverse complement strand
ATCCTCCCAACCCAGCCCTTCTTCCCGCCGTCCCTCCGCAGGTCCCGCAGCTGCGCCGGGAGCACATCGAGGAGTGCGGGCACTGGACGCAGATGGAAAGGTACCACCTCCTCGCTCCATCCGAGCCGAGTTCCCCCCGGCGATGCCGTTTTCCCCCCACCCCAGCTCTCTGCCTTCCGCCCCCCAGGCCGGCGGAGCGGAACAGGAGCCTGGTGGAGGGGCC
>NW_009715870.1:2566-4258 GCF_000703405.1 Apaloderma vittatum | reverse complement strand
GGTGGATTTTTATCTTTAGAGGTGGATTTTTTATCTTTAGGGATAGATTTTTACCTTTACAGTTGGATTTTCATCTTTGCAATTGGATTTTCATCTTTACAATTGGATTTTTAGCTTTATGGCTGGATTTTTTTGCTTCGGGGTTTGATTTTTGTGCCTTCATGGTTTGATTTTTTTTTGCCTTTGGGACTTGATTTTTATTTTTTTTGACTGGGGTGGCAGGGAGTCGATGGGTGAGCCAATCTCCAAGGAAGGTGGCACAAAGCTTCGCCCCGGCTCCATGCGACTGGAATGGTCCCCGTGAGCTCCCATTAGGGACTGGGAGATGGTTTGGGGCTGGACCCAGCCTCGTGTCATGGCAGGGGTGGGGGTGGCATCGGGGCTGCCACATCGCTCCGACCCCATCCCAGGGACTCAAGGGGTTGGTCCAGAGGGTCTTGGCTTCGTGGTTAGTTTCGATGTGGAGGTTTTATTGCACTAACGAGAATTAACGCTGCCTTAGAAAATCACTTTCTGCCTTTGAACAGTGAGAAATAAAGCACAAAGTGATCTGAGCACCCCAGTTTTTCCCCGTGATTTTTAGGTTCACTCAGCATCTCCCTGCAAATTCCCTGTGGTGTCAGGGCTCAGCCATCATCCCCTGAGCTCCCGGCCCTTCTCCTGGCCTCAGAAAAAAAAAAACCCAAAACAAAACACCCCACGGTGGAAGGATTTGGGCAAACACGCTTGGCATTTCCACCCCCTGCCTTAAATTTCCCTCAACTATTTTCATCTGGGGCGTTGTGGTTTGTCTGTCTGCATCCCTCCTCTGCCAGCAAGCCCACGGGAATGTTCTGCATCCAGATTCATCCCTGAAAAAAGGAGTCGTATGGATTTGGGGAAGGAAGGAAAAAGGGAAAAAAATAATATTAAAAAAATAAACCCAAGACATGGATGGGCAGCAAAAGGTTTAAACCTGCTCCCTCCAGGCTGGATTTATCTTGTCGGTCCCTCTGGGTTTGCAGGTGAGGGAGGCAGCCTTGGAAGCAGGTTTTGAGGCTGGTTTGGACTCTAAAGACAAAATTTAAAAATCCGAAAGCTTCATCGTCGGGCGGCCGGGAGCTGTGACCAAGCACCCGCCCTGGAGCCCTGCCTGGAAAAGCCGAGCTCTGCCAAAACAGCCTCTCCCGTGGCACTGGCGCCTGAGTTTTTGGGTTTTTAAAAAGTGTTCACAGCCTCCTGCCAGCCTTCCCTGCACCCCAGCCCCTGGCAGAAGCCTGGCCCGGCTGGTTTTCACCCCTCTTTTTGGGGAGCTGCGGCAGTGCCCAGCGATGCACCAGTGCCCCCATCCCTTCTGCAGATCCTGGGGGTGATTTTTTTGGGAGGGAGGAGGACCCACAGAGGGCTCCTGAGCCCCCTTCCCTCCTCGCACACCATTGCCACAGCAGGGCATTGCTCTGGCAGCGCTCCCCACTCCTGATTTTCACCCCATACCAGCTCCGTGCCCCCTTTCCTGCAACCCAGACCAGCTTTTCCAGCTCCTTTCCATCCTCAGCCGCACGGGTGCAAGCATCTTTGGTGCATAGTCCCTTGGGTGCACATGTCCTGGGGTTCAGGAAACCAGCAGAACCAGAGGAGACTTGGGCTTCGATGCCGGCAGGTCCAGGAGGGACGAAATCCCACCCCGCTTTCCTCAGAGGATTTATTCCCCCG
>NW_009715870.1:0-2043 GCF_000703405.1 Apaloderma vittatum | reverse complement strand
GCCGCTCCTGCCACACCCCTCCTCCCCTTTCCTGGCTGGTGCTGGATGTGGCAGCAAACCCCTCCAAGGTCAGCGAGCGGGAGGGAGGGAGGTCCGGCACACGGGATGTGCAGCTTGGGCCGCTGAGAACCGAGGCTTCGGATCCGTTATTTATCCTCCGTCAGGTTTTTTAGCATTAAACCAGGATGGGGGGGCTGGCAGGTGGTCACCCTGCCCAGCCTGGCTCTCCTTCCCTGGTGGTGGTTGTGCCGTGGTTCAACAGACCAATGGGTCTGGGGGGGATGGTCACCCCCAGGTTTCCTCCTGTCCCTCTCACTCCACCAGGAGCTCTGACACGGCTGTGATGGGTCTGCACTGGGAGAGAGCTGCTGGGTGTCCCACGCGGGGTGCAGGGAGCACATATGGGGTGCAAGGGGCTCATGTGGGGTGCAAGGTGCACACATGGGGTGCAGGGGGCAGGTTCTGGGGTGCATGTGCAGGGGGGCAGGTCCTGGGGTCAAAGGCGCACACAAGGGGTGCAGGGGGCAGATCCTGGGGTGCGAGACACACAGACAAGGGGTGCAGGGGGCACACAGAGGGTGCAAGGGACACCCATGGGGTGCATACAGGGCACACAAACAGGGTGCAAGGTGCGGGTCCTGGGGTGCAAGGCGCACACACAAGGGGTGCAGGGGGCAGGTCCTGGTGTTGCCGAAAGCTGCAGCTGCAAAGCAAGAACTCTAAAGTAAATGCTAACGTAGAAAGCCGACATTGGTTTATTAGCAAAGTTGTCCAAGTTTGGATGCTGGATGAAACTAGCCCTCCCCGTCGGAAAACGGGGACATATTTATGCTTAGCTTGCCACTGATTCTACAAATTCCTGCTTGGTGACAACTGTTACACTCAGGGATAAGGGTGATACTCATTCTTGCTTCCCCTCCCTTGTAAATTAGCGCTCATCCTCCTTGCGGGTACCGTGGGGGGAGTTTTTTGTGCTCTGAATTGAGTCGGTGGTCTCATTTGATTTTGGCTGGACTTGATGATCTCAGAGCTCTTCTCCAGCCTCAACAATTCTGTGATTCTGCAATTCAGCCTTTCATAAACAATTTTTTGTTGGTGTTTTGATACCCTCTAATCTCCATAACGAGGGTTTTGACTAGAAAAGCCCCGCTTAGATCCAGTTCCACGCGTCTCCAAGGATGAGCAGCTCCTTAAAACTTTCTAAACAACGGTCTACTTGCTATCTCCAGGTGCACACTATCTTTTTCTCTTTTCTACTAAGCGACTGCAAAATTTTTTCTGCTGTCTTCCCATCTTTGAAGCACTGTTCTTTGAAAGACTGATTTACCACCCTTAAGGCAGGAAAAATTGCTCGGCCACCTTTACAGCAGCACTGGGGTGCAGGTTACACAGACATGGGGTGCAGCTCCTGGGGTGCAGAGTGCAAACACGGGGTGCAAGGTACATCCACAGGGTGCAGGTGTAGGGTGCACACATAGAGTCATAGAATCATAGAATAGTTTCAGCTGGAAGAGACCTTGAAGATCATCGCGTCCAGCCTTTGTCCCAGCCCCATCAACCTACTGAACAATTCTCCCCAACACAACACCCACCCGTCTCTTCAACACCTCCAGGGATGGTGACTCACCCCCCTCCCTTGGCAGCCTGTTCCAGTGGCTGACAACCCTCTCAGTAAAGAAATTCTTCCTAATATCCAACCTGAACCTCCCCTGGTGCAATTTAAATGCATTTCCCCTCATCCTGTCACTGTCCATAAGGGAGAATGGACCAACTCCCACCTCTCTACACCCTCCCTTCAGGTAGCTGTAGAGAGTGATAAGGTCTCCCCTCAATCGCCTCTTCTTTAGGCTAAACAGCCCCAGATCCCTCAGCCTTTCCTCATATGACTTGTGACTTGTGTCTTACGGGGTCTCCACATGGGGTGGAGGGAGCACACACGGGGTGCAGGGGGTGGGTATTGGGGTGCAGGTTACACAAACAGGCAGCAGGGAGCAAGTTGGGTGGTGAGACCCTTGCCCAGAGAGGGGGTGGCAGCCCCATCCC
>NW_009715869.1:3710-7461 GCF_000703405.1 Apaloderma vittatum | reverse complement strand
GCAGCTCCTGGGGAAAGATGGGGAGAACAGTCCTTCCCCCCTAGGAAGGCCATCACCCATGGGCGAGAGCCCAGCGGTCTCGACGGGCCCTGGCATATGAGCTGCCTGGAAACCTCCTGGCCAGGGCGGTCAATCATTAACAGAGCGTGGGGCTCTCCTGGCAAAGTCTGGGATAAATGTGTTTGCTTGGGAGCAAACAGCCGCAAAGGCCACAGAACACATCTGGCATGAGGCAGCTGCTCTCACTGCCTCCTCCTGCTGCCACCCCCCGCCTGCTGGACCCCCCCGCCTGCCACGCATAGGGTGATGGACAGAACCTCGGCTCTGGCTTTCTCCATCTCAACGTTTCAGCGCAATCTCTAATCAGATGTATTCTTTAAACTCAACAACAAAAAAGCCCCAACATCATCACTGTAATCTCTTTATGCGTTCTACTGTAAATAAGACAAAAATACATGCAATGTAATTTTTGTCAACATGTCACATTAATCCACCCCAGAAGAACCTGACACCAGTTCAGCCATCATCACACTGTCCATGACGCCCTACACAGCTCTGCAAAGAGTCAAGATCTGAACTTAAATCTAGGACTAGTACTTGCTTCTTTGAACAGACCTCAGCGGGTCCCTGGGAAGGCTGAGGCAGCAGAAGGTCCCTCCAAGCACAGCAGTTCCAGCGGGTGAGCAGCAAGGTCCCCACTTTCCCACAAGGAAAAGCCCTAACCATTCTCAAAACGCATTTCTGCCTCCTCAGTACGACACCGCGTGATGCCGAGCGGTGGTGGTGGGTGAGAGAACATGAGTCGATGAGAGGAAGGAACTCTGTTAAACCCGTGCGCTGCCTTCACCCTCCTTGCAGGCAAGAGCGCTTAAGTCGTGCTGCGACGCCTTTCAGTGAAGTTTTTGTTGGACCAACAAATCCCTTTGTTCTTGCAGAAAATACCTGCCTGCCTCCTTTCAAGCTGAAATCATCAGTCTGACAAATTTCTCAGGCATTACAAAAAAAAAAAAATTAGAACCCATTTCCATGCCAAATTATACCAATTCTCCAGCACCTCATTAGCTTCCAGTTAATGGAGGGGGAGGGGAGTTAATTTTAAACCTTTTACCTCTCGCATTAAACAGGCAGCTTCGAATTTCATTGAGTCTCTCTCTCTGGAGACATTTTCCACTCTCTCTTTTCCCCTTTTCCAGACAAGTTAAGTATTAATCTCCACTTGTTTTATGCTGAAGTGGCTTTGTATTGATTTTTAAAGATGTTCAGTTCTCTCATATTTGGAAATAGAGAATCCGTTTAAGCAGACACACTCAGCGATAATTTCTTCTCCACCCAAATACAGCAAACGCTCCTGCGCTGTAATCAATTTCTTCTGGGCTCTGCTGCAGCCGTTTTGTAACTTACAGGACGAGGGGAAGACAACAAATTGTGAGGGGCGGTGAAGCGAAGGCTGGAGGTTGGGGCTGGGCCCCCGGGCTGCAGCCATGCTGTGCCACCGACCCGCTCCTGCCTCGCACAGAGGAAGGGCCGTGAGGGAAACGCCAGAGCCCCTTTGCTGCCCCCCGCCCAGCGCGAAGCAGCCCCCATCTGTTGATGGCAAGCTCTTCCTGTGGGTTCTAGGGGGTGACAGGTGCCAGGGACCTCCTGACCCGGAGGACATCACTTGTGGCTGCGATGGGGCCTCCTCATGTTCTGCTGTCTGATAAATGCTCCGGGACAGAGGGGCGAGCAGTGGGCACAGCCAGCCATCGGCACGCGAGCGGCCGGCGCGGTGCCACGAGTCGCTGGGGTGAGGCGCTCCAAGAGAGGATCCCATCGAACTGCTCCCAGACAGGGGCAGGTGCTCTGCCCACATCCTTGTCAGGTACAGAAACACCCCTGCCAGCAATTCTGAGTCTCCACCCTTCCTTTAAAAAAATCACTGTTACCTTGCAGTGACTAAATTACCTTCGAGCTAAGCAGCTGCCCCCGTTTTATGAAGGAAGAAATAAATACTGCTTTAAAAACGCCCTGACATTTTTGCTTTGGAGAGAAGAGTTCTGCAGCTGACTGGGAAGCGAGGTCCCGAGGGGCTGGAGAGAGCTCACAGCAGGTTAGGGCAATTACACGCCGGGATTAATAAATCACCTGCGTGGCCGGCTCATTTATGCAAAGCCTGGCATTTTCTTCTGGGCACTCTGCTAAGAAAGAAGGATCTGAAAATACCAGATTGTGACAAGATCAAGCCTTTATCCCTGATGTTACTGAGTCTCCGGTGAATAAATGACACTATTAATATCATTAAGAATCCATGTATTTATGGAATAACTTTGGCTTTTGTGGTATAAAGCTGCAGTGAGATCAAACGGCCCAAGGGTAAGCAGCCCACCGACCCTCCCAAGCCGCTCGGGGCACCTTTCCACCAGTGAAGGGCTCTGGCCTCAGCGCTCACACCTGAGTAGCAGTGTGACTCAGGGCTTCTGGGGCCACAGCCACGGCACTGCTGCGTCAGACGGCGCGGGACATGGCTCCGACACCCTCCATGCCTCCCTTCGCCCGAGATATTTCTAGTTCCCTCGCTCACAAGGGACAGAGCCAGAAATACACGTGTTATGCCCGGCATTCGCCACAGCCGGGCAGGAGGCACGGCCAGGCTGTCCCTCCAGGGACACCTCCCCAGTCACTCACCCAGGGACCCCGGCGGGCGCTCCCCTCCCCGAGATCCGAGCGGGACGTGGCTGGGGGAGGGCATCCACACTGCCCGGGGGACAGGGGCAGCCATGCCCTGGAGCCAGACAGCAACAAAAGGAGCCGAAGCAGCACGACCAAAAGACAAAAATAGTAACCGGTGCTCGGCAAAGGAGCAGTCACATTCCCATTTCCCTGGCACAGGGAAAAAAGGATTTGGGAGCTTGCGAACCCAGGAGAAGGCGATTACAGCATTTCAAACGGTGCTGCAAGAAGAGGATAAGGTTGTATCCAGTTTTAAGAGAAGTATCACAAGAAATAGACCTTTAGATTGTGCTATAACCAGACCTAGGTAATCTGATTAGAGATTTATTTTATGGCTTCAGTTAGAAAGACATAAAGGAAATTCCAAGAAAGCACGAAGCCAGCTCTTCGGTACAGAGAGAGAGCACAGCAAGTCTGTCCCTGAAACAGTGAGAGACAAGTGTGACAGGTCATGACAACCGTCGCGCCTCCGAAGCCCCAGGCAGCTCCGTGCACCCCGCTACCATGGCTCCGGGGCGGTGGGGCTGGCAGCACCCCCTCCCTGCACACCCTGCACACCCCTGCTCAGGGTCCCGCAGGCTCCGGCGCATCACAGTGAGATGGTTTCTCTCTGCAGAGCACGTGGATGATGCTGAGCATCACGTCACTGTGGCTACGTTCGTGCTGTTAATCAGCCTTTCAAATACACCTGGAACAGGCTGTTGTTTGCTAGAGCCCTCCAACCAAGATAAGAACTGGTGCAAAAGTGGGGATCAGGCATGGCTCTACGTGGGCCAGCTCGGAGCGGGCTGCGGGGAGAGGAGTGTTGCCAAGAAACCCAGCGGGACTGTCCTGCACGCTGTGTTCCCAGCAGCCATTCGAGGCTGCTGCATCTCGCAACGGCCCGCAGAGGACAAACCCAGAGACCTCTGCATTAGCACGCTGATAAAAATCAAATTTGTATTCTCACATTGCAATTAAACTTTGAGCACAAAAGGCTGAAAGTGGATGTCACAGCGCAGGTATTTGTACCCCAGAAAGGTGACCTGTACCAGAGCAGCCA
>NW_009715869.1:1726-3679 GCF_000703405.1 Apaloderma vittatum | reverse complement strand
CCCAGACCAGCCACGGGCCCTGCCTACTCGATGCCCCTTCCTTCCCTCCTCTCCTTCCCCTGAGCAGCTGAGAGAAAGAGGGAGCAAATATTTGCTTATTAGCAGGGCTGGTGGGAGGTCCAGCCAATGGTTATTTGCTCAAACACAAGAGCTGCAGGGATTTTCACTGCAGAGGATAGGGCCTGCCTGTCTCCACTCCAGCAGTGTTTTTTTTTCCCCCTCCTGCCGTGCCCCCCCATGCCCATGGGCACCCATCCCACCCTCACCCTGCACCTGCTGGCACCAAGGCCACGGACTTGACCCCAGATGGTGGCAAGCATCGACGCTCATTCAGTGCCATGTTCTTCTCCATCCTCCCTCACCGGCCTTGGAAATCGCAGCCTTTTAATTAGATGAGCTGCAAATTATCCTTTCACTCATTTCCTCTGGTGGCCCAGCTCCCCGCAGCAAGTGGGCAGGGCCAGGCACCACGGGGCACACGCCGGGAAACCCGACCAAACCTCTGCCCCCAGCACCACGGCTCCTGCCGAAGGTCGGGATGTGCCAGTCCCCGCTCCTGGCAACCAGGGCAGCAAAGCCAAAGTAGAAGTGTCCCTCCAGCCCCCTCCCGTGTGATCAGCCCTGCTCGGGATGAAGCATCCCTGAGGGCTCATCAGCCGCAGCCATCATAGCCGGAGGAGCCGTAGCCGCCCGTGGCAGCGAGGGTTCGCCCAGCCCAGGACAATAACCAAAACGGTAATCAGGACTTGGAACAAAAACCTCGACTGAGCCTCGCAAACAAGGGCAAAGCTCCTGATCCAGCACTACGGACTCTTATGGGTCAGATGGGACCATTGGGTGCTCTGGTCTGCGTTCAGTATAAAACCATCGCTGATAGTCCAGGCTTCCACCGTGGGATCTGCTTTGTGTGCGAAAATACAAGAATTTCTTTCTGTCTGCATGTCTACAGATTATCTATCTACACGCATCTACATGTCTATCTATAGGTTTTATTTTTGGAACCATTCCTCCTTCAGCAGCCTCCAGAGAGACACAGCTTGGATAAGGAGCTCTTAGAAAGCATTTTCCCATCGAACGCATCTGGGACTTCAAAAACGAGAGTTGCTTTTTGTGACCAAGCCCACCCTTCAGTGAGCCGGGCAGGGCAGTGCTGGCTCCTCAGCACGCTGCGGCTCCAGCGTACGCCATGAGGAACCGGAGCCATTCTGCAGACAAGAAAACGGTAGCACGGTGAGATGAAGTGAGGTGCCAAAGGCCGGGCAGTGAATCGGGGGCAGAGGAGGAGGAGGCAGGCGGGCGGCACTTTTGCTGCCACCGCGGGTGGGCGCGGAGCCCCTGGGGCTTGGGCACAGCGTCAGCCCCTGCCCGCTTTGATCCCTCGAGCGACTGCATCATTTCTGGTGGCTAAACACAGCACAAGGTAGTCATGCCTACGGCAGCAGCACAAGCACATGGAAATTGTATTCTTGATAATTTGGGTGGTTTTTTCCATGTGAACACAGGCTTTCTGAAGACACGAGCTCCAAGATTTCAGCATTCAATTAAATCAGTTCAAATCAGGAAAGGAAATAAGTCTTTATGGCATGAGCAGATCCTCTGAATTTTACTAGCAAATCAGTGAACTAAATGCCATCGTTTATCATTAGCATCACTAATAAAGTCAGATTCAGGATGCACAGCAAACCAACACCAGCCACACGCCTGACGCTTCCAGTGGTACCCTCCCTAGCTCTTCCCCAGCACCCCGTGCAGAATAAACGCCGTTCGCTATTCCAAATAACTGCCATCAGCACCCAGCTGGGAAGCTCAAGATTAGGCCCAAACCTTAACTCAGCCAAGCGATGCCCCTTCCTGAGGATGCTGCAGGGGACGTGGGAGACCCCAGGCAGAGGCAGGGAGAAGCGAGGTGGGCTGGGGCAGGAAACGCGAGAGGCTCCTCCTGCAGCAACAGGC
>NW_009715869.1:0-1684 GCF_000703405.1 Apaloderma vittatum | reverse complement strand
CCAGTCTGGGACTAAATATTCCAAAGCACCCAGTGACAGTGTCGGATACAGCACCGCACCCTGGGCTGCACAGCCTGGAACCCAGGCACAGGTTTTGTTTAACTTGGCCCCGGGGGTGGCCGCGGCCCCCGGCTCTGCCGAACAGGGTCCGCAGCTCAGGCTGGGAGCAGGTCCAGCAAAAGAGCCGGTGGCTGCTACCACGGATGCCCGTGGCAAGGCTGGATATGCAGCGCGCTGGGGAGGGGCTGCTCCGGAGGAGAGCTAATCGCATTACGGAGAAGAGCCCCAGCCGGGCAGAGAGCGCGCCCGTGCCTCTCTAATCCCCCTCAACAGGGCGGCGGCACCGCAGTCCCTCCCGAGCCCCCACAGCCGCAGTGGCAGCCCTCTGTCCCTGGAAAGCATCAGGATGGGTGAGTTAATCCGAAGAGGTGACGGGGAGATGGCAGCCTGCAAGGAGGACTGGCCTGGTGCTGGTGCGGGGGTCTGCAGGAGCCCTGGAAAAATCTCATGCCAGCTCCTGGCCTTGGCTTACCCCGACACTGGGGTGTTCTGGTGACAGGGAGGGGTCGTAAGCTGCCTCTGGGTGAACCCATGCTGCAACGCGCTCCCCCAGCCTGCGGGAACAGCTCCAGCACCCAGGCAGCTCTGCCCACAGGTGCCTCTTAGGGAGAAACACTCTCTACTTCCAGAAACCTCAGGGGAGATCCTCACCCGTCTCAATTACCCGTTTCCGTCAGACACCTTGTTTGATGTGAGAGTGTTGAAAGACATATAATTTGTGGTGCTGAAACACAGGTATTATCTCAGTGACACATCCGCACAATAGGGAACAGGCTGAAGTCAATCACATTCAGAAATGGGTTTCTATTGCCCTCCAGATTTTTCCTTGCCTCTTGCTCCAGATGAAGAAGACAGAAAATGATGCAGTTGTTCACTGGAAACCCGCCGTCTGCCTCGTTAAGTCACCTCACGCTATACAACCTCATCAGTGCTGGGGAACAAGAGACCTGGATCGCCCATGCTGGGGCGCTGGGAAGCGGAGGGTGCGATGCCCGTGGGCTGTGCCCAACCCCGCCAGCGAGGGAGGCTGGACGGGGGAACCTGCTCCGTACCAGCGCCTCAAACACACTTCCCACACCACTACAGGCTCGCTGGATGGCTGCTTTTTCTCTCTCGGAGACATGCCTGCAGCAGCGCGGGACCGCCCAGGTCAAGGCAGCATCTCTAGCTCATCCATCCATGGGCAATGGCACACACGCAGCTGGGAGGAAAACCCTTCTTTCCCATCAGCCTGGGCTGCGGAGAGCCGGCAAGGGGAGTGGCATCTCTGATCAAAGGACACGACTGGCATCCTTCCCTGGGCACTGGCGCTCCCAGGGAGCGCACACAGACCCCCTAGTCTGATCCTGTCCTTCCTACCACCAGGCTCTCACTCTCCAGCCTCCCTGTCCTCAAGCTTAACCTGCAAGCAAAGAGCGAATTGCTGGGCTAAGCTGGGGTTTAGAGCTCCAGTGAAGACCTGATGGAAACCCTTTCCCACTTTCCAGCCGCCAGCACAGCCGGGATGGCTGGTTCCCACACCGACACCGAGCTCTGAATTCCAAACTGGAGAGGATTAACACCAAACTGCTTGCAGGAGGAGGGAGCTGATGCAGTGCCTGGTATGACACCGGTAACATTTGAG
>NW_009715868.1:1495-2122 GCF_000703405.1 Apaloderma vittatum | reverse complement strand
CGCCGGGGGGCAGCCGGCAGCGAGTGGATTTTCTTTTTTTCCTCTTTTAGGAGTTGAAAACCAGCCAAGTGCTCAGTGTCCGTCCCCAGACAGCGAAATCTCAGGGAACTTTCAAAGCGATGCTAACGAAAAAAAATAATTTAAAAAAAGGGAAAACCAAACCAACGCGACAGAGGCCACCACAGGGGTTTAACTCCAACACGAACCACACACGGCAACACCAGGAGAGGGGGAGCAGCTCGGCCTCGGAGCACAAACGCCTCGAGCAGGAGGGATGAAATCGAAGGCACTTCGGGCTCCTTGGCCCGTCAGGAGAAGGAGGGGTTTGTGCCAAATATTTTTCCCAAGGGCTCGGCTGGTTCGCAAACAAACTTCTTGGGGAAGCGAGAAATTCTCGGCCCCATTCGCGGGGCTACGGGGGAGAAAACCTCCCCACACCGTGACCTCATGGCCTTGTTTCCACATCATAGAGGAAAAAAATACCCAAACCAAAGGAAAAAACCAGCTTCTTCCCACCAGGACCACCCGTGGGGAAGGTGAGGATCCCGTCAGGATCGGTGCAATCCCTGTTTTCCTGAAGGGTTTTGAGCCGGGGGATGACCTCAGCCACGAGGCGTCCAAGGTCGG
>NW_009715868.1:0-1457 GCF_000703405.1 Apaloderma vittatum | reverse complement strand
ACCAGAGCACAAACCGCTCCGGAGAGAGCGTTTGCTCTGGGAATAAAGATATCGCACTCAGTGAGGCTAAAATAGATTGGAACCAGCCTGCTGTGTACTTTTTATATGTGGGTTTTTTTTTTTTGCCCATCGTCCCCCACTTCTGGTGATGCAAGAGGTAAAAAGCTTCCATAATGCCAAAAAAAAAAAAATAAAATAAAATAAAAAAGCTCTTTAAAATTAGCGCACGCACGCACACACAGAGATGATTTGAGTCTCTCGCCGGGTTCTAGCCATACCTTCCCGTGCCTCTACTTTGGCTGCAATACAGAAGAACAGTGGCATGCAAAAATGAAAACATTGAGAAAAAAAAAAAAAAAGACAAAAAAAAGACAAAACAAAAGAGAGTGACAGTGAGTGATCTAACGTCATCGCTGCAGAGCCCCACAGCCTCCCAGCCCCACTGGAGAAGGAATCAAACCCGCCTGGCAAGAGGGAATAAAAATAAAGGAACAAATAAACAAAAGAAGAGGTGATAGGAGCTGGAGAGGAAGGCTGAGAAGGGGGCTCCCTCGGGTACTGACACGGGGGAGCCTCCTTTTCTCGCAGAAATATCCGAGGGAAAGGAGAGAAGCAGAGAGGGACCCACGGCCAGGACGGTGCCAGCCCCCCGCGCTCCCATTTCGGGGGCTCCAGGGTGGCCCCGGCCCCCTCGCGAAGGTTGAAATCCAGCCCAGGGCGAAGCTCCAACCACCAAAGCTCCAAGGAAGCGACCCCGAGGGACGTGGTGACGTTGTGGAGCAGTAGGGAAGAGAAGGGACAATATTGGGTTGCTCTGCTCCCAGTCGTTAAGCAAAAAATATAGATAAATAAATAAAATAAAATAGGCTGATGCTTCAAATTCAGTTTGGCTTCAGCTCCACCTCCTAAAAGTGTTACCAAGCAACCATCAAGCCGAGCAGCGTCCCCTTCCCAACCCTGCAGCAGCAGCTCTCCAGGTTTTGGTAGTCTCTGCCTCAACATCTGGGAGGAGGCCCTTCCCTAGAACAGATCCCCTCACTCTTAGCTTCAAAACACCCGTTTTTTTGTTTCTTTTTTCACTCTGGTCACAATACAAAAGCCACATGGGTCCCCGGGAGGCCGCTGAAGAAGAATGGAGCTGTGGCTGAACATCTTTGCTCCAGATTCGGTGACTCCACTGAAATTTGCTCCAGATTCGGTGACTTTTTTTGCTAAGCCTGCAAGAGGAGGCTTGGGTCCCTCTGCACCCCCAAAAGAGGGACAAACCCCCTCCTTTCTCTCCCAGCTGGTACCTTGACCGGGAGGCTGCTGTGAGCAGGGATGTGCGGAAGGGGAAGGGGTGAGGAGGAGAAGGAGGAAGAGGAGGAGGCAGAAAGGAGCGTGAGAAGGGCAGGGAGAGCGGGGTGCCTGCAGGAGGGGTTGGGTGAAGCAGCAGCGAAGCTCCAGCCTGGCTGTCC
>NW_009715867.1:0-12646 GCF_000703405.1 Apaloderma vittatum | reverse complement strand
AACTAACATGTCAAGTCACTAACAGTAGCACAGTCAAAACATACTGATACTGACTGTGCTAGAGAAGGTCCAGCACAGACATGCCAAGATGCACAGCAGTTGAAAAGAGATGCCAAGGAGATCAGGACAAAAATTGTTGATTTTACTGACTGTTCATTAGTGATTGTAGGACTTAATGATATGAGGTTCTCATTAACCAAGCTGGTGAAAAAGAATTATCTGACTAAATTATATTTTCTACCTTTTATAGGTACCTGAGGTTTTGTAAATTCACAAGGTGCAAATTGGTCAAATGAGCCATGTTAAGAGTTTGGTGAAAGTAATGGACTTTAGGACCCAGAGGTTTACTCCAGTACCAGCACTATGCATATGAGAATGCCCTGGTGCCATGAACTCAGCCTGGCCAAGCCAGACATACAGGCAGTCGCACACAGTATTAACATGACCAAACACACAGACACAGAGCCCCTCTGTAGCTGAAGTGTCCAGACTTCCCAGATCCCCAGGCCTCTTGTCATGGTTTAACTCCAGGTGGCAACTAAGCAACATCTAGCCACTTGCTTATTCCCTGCCAGTGGGAAGAGGGGGAGAATCAGAAAGGGAAAAGTGTGAAAACTTGTGAGTTGAGATAAAAACAGTTTAACAGGTAAAGCAAAAGCTGCAAGCAAAGCAAAATAAGGAATTCACTTCATGCCATCTCCAGGAAAGCAGGGCTCTATCACATGTAACAGTTACTTTGGAAGACAAGTGCCATTACTCTGAATGTCCCCTTCCTTCTTCTTCCACCAGATTTTGTTGAGCAAGACATCATATGGATTGGGTTATCTCTTTTTCTCAATTGGGGTCAGCTGTCACAGCTGTGTCCCCTCCTAACTCCTTGTGCACCCTCAGCCCACTTCCTGGTGGGGTAGTGTGAGAACCAGAAAAGGCTTCAACACTGTTTTCAGCACAAATCCAAATCGTAGACCCATATCAGCTACTACGAAGAAAACTAACTCTGTCCCAGTGAAAACCTATACAGCCCCTGAGCTCATACTTTCTCAGGCCAATTGCTGGCACTCAGACCTCTTACCCTACTCACCTACTAGTCTGGCTTAACATTTGTTTGCACTCAGGCACAGGCTCAAATTAGAGAGTGCACAGGCAGAGGTGACACTTAGATACAGAGTGGGTTTTTTTCAGTGTAGGACAGACTGCAGTGATCAAGCACAAGGCTCTGTCGGACAGAAGCATATTGGCCAGCCATCTATTTACATGCAACTCAGTCTCTTTGACCCTCTTCTCCCTCAGTTTTCCAACACTTTTTTGTCCCCAGTCCACCTTGATTTCACCCTCTTACTGGCTTTGGTGTTTCTCTGCAGACATAAGTCTTGCACATTTCCACAGTCCTTTGATCCTTGACAGATCTTTGACTCCTTTTTCTTAGTTCACTCAGGCAACTTAATGAACTGGAGCCACCATAGGCAAACCTGATACACTCCTAGTCTCAAGGCCAAAATCAACCTAGCAACTTCCTCTCTGCTACCCACCAAGGAGAAAACTAGTGCAAAAATAGAACTGCTGCTGTAGATTCTACATCAGCCACAAGTAGATGCCTGCAAAATACTGAGGAGCTGCCATATGGTTGCTATTCCTAAATTGTCTTCAGAAGACAGCATTAAAAGAATGAACTCTTTTCATCAGTTCACTTTATATTTAAGCAATTGCTGCATTTCTTTCAAGGATATATCTGGTTGCCTTCCTACCCATCTACAATCTAAGCAACAGCAAGTAGGAGATAACATGGCTCAATCAGAAGAATTTTGAAGGAAAATGTGGTGCAGAGAAGGACACAGGTTTGCAAACAATCTAGACCATTTGTTTACTAATAACATAATTTCTTCAGGCATAATTTGTATAAAAGAAATAGGATTAGCGCTTCAGTTATAAATTCATATTTTAAGGAACATTTTATGGCTGCATATCACATCATAAAATACACACATCATAAAAAAGCATAGTATTTTTATGACTCGGTTCTGTTATGAAATAACCAGATTTCTTAATACCTCCATCTATCCTTTTCTATTATGTTAAATAGTGCACAACAATATCTAATAAAATTGAAGGCTGAAATAGGTTCTTAAAGAGGTGAAGCATGCATAGGTTATCATCTGGCCTGTCAATGATTAGTATAACCAGTGCATTCCAAAAGCTGAGTGGGAAGTGTGGGACAATTTCTACCTTCTTAGAACTACATCTACTATATGATGCATGGATACCAATGAACTGGTACAGCATACTTCTAGGCTGGAGGAGGATTATTTTCTAAGGGTATGTAAACTCATGGAGCACTGCTTTTAACTCTACTTTCCCCCACGATCACAGCCACAGTACTGTGCACGGCAGGATATACTGAAAAAACAGTAAATGCACAGTCCACAGCTGCTAACTCAGTGGATGAAGGGGTGAAATCTCCAGAAACTTCAGTCTCCAGTGGGCTGAGGCTTCCACTGCTTCTTTAAGTCTGTGTACTCTGGTGTGGTCAAGAATTTGCTGGTTTTTTCAGTGCACTGCCATGATAGTATCAAAATTGCTACTGTGTACATAACCTTTCCGAAAAACCTTGTGGAACAGCTTATGTTACAGCTTTGCAACCATCCCTAACATTCAGGAAGAGGAATAATTCCACTAAAAAGTCGTGCTTAATTTTGTCATTATATAAACCCAACTTAATAAATTTTTAAACATATCTTTATCAATAAAACATACCCTCCGTATAAATGATATATACTCTATAGCAAAGCTTTCTGGAAAGCAGCAGTCAGAAAATTTAGCAATATCTCTCCTCGCCTTCTTTTAAGAACTGATGTGTTTAAATGATAACAGTCTGTAAATAATGAATAAGTTATTCCAAGAGGAGGCTATAGAGAAAGTAGCAGGCATTTCCAATTCTTCTGACAAACTAAACAGATATATGGTATATATTATTCTTTAAATAAATCACCTAATCTCAAAGATTACTTAACAAAGTGTTTATCAATATATTGCAGTTTACAAAAATAAAGTTTTAAGAGGAGCATGACTTCCCAGTGACCACTGTGAAATCTAGATTGGAATGATAAGCTAGACCTCCTCTGCCCAAGTGTCACAGTCTACAAGTCAGTAGTTTGCAACCACGATGTATGTCACAAGGAAAACCCAAGTCCTTGTGGCACTGAGATGTGTGTTCTAACAAACAAATGAAAAAAAAGTCTTAGTAGTGAATTTCATTAAAATGGGATATCTTGGAATGAAAAATTAATAACTCTTTTGCTCAAGAAGGAGAACCTGCTTTAGGCATTTGCAGCTCCTTTAGCCTTAGAGCACCTCAATGTACACATTTACTTGCATCATGCTCAGAAAATAAATACCAGGTCTGGCTTGGAGTAAAGAGTGTTTTCCTCAAGTTACGCACTAAAAGGAATAATCTTATTATTGTAGTAACCTGAGATTATTACTTTTAGAGTTGTAATCTAATCAGCATAAAAAATTTCTATCGTGTCATCTAATCCTGTTCAGAACAATTTCAGGTGCTTAAACACTATCTGTTAAGGCAGTATAGCCATTGTCAGCCTGTGATTCATTGTCCCTTTCATTAGTCTTAAAATCCAGTAACAAGCTATACATACTTGGTATACATGTTTGCATCATGTATTTTTCCAAAGTTGTAGGCTCATACAGTATGAAAAAAAAAAAAAATATCACTTTAGTAGAACAGAAATAAATTTTATGTATTATTTTTAAAATGACACAGTGAAATACAAGTTTCTCATCAAAAGTACTAAAAAGCCATCTGCAGGAGGGTAGAGTTGCTAACTAGCCCATTAAATGTAGGAGATAATTCCTAATGAAAGAGTTTTATTTATGTATCTCTTAATTTAGTTAAGCATGTGGCTGTCTCTCCATGTGCTGAGAAGATGCAGTAAGTAACCATATGTATTACAGCAGCCTGATCTCATAGCACGATCTTAGGCATGTGGTAGAATAAAACATTTTAAATACTGCACATGCCTGTCCAAAATGACCAATCTATAGTTCTTTTTCCCTAGTAAGAAACATATTGATATTTGTACCCTTCTGGTCTTTTTCCTTTGAAGTCAGACTCTAATTTTATTAGAATGGATTACTATAGTTTACCTTATGAAACTGATTCTTCTATAAATTACCTTTTTCAAAATTATATTCTAACTTTCCACATTTACTGTCTTGTTTTCCTACTTTGGGTTGTCAGTTAGGAAAAAGTTATTAGAGTTCCAATGAAATCACTTTGACATTGTCAGAAAAGACAGTTTTTTGAAATTTGGAAACTATTAAAACATCAACTCTAGAATTTCAAAAAGTGCTTTGTATAACAGTTCATCTGATTTAGCTTAACAGAAGCAATGATGAACAATGTCTGCCTCTGAGCTAAGGGACTGGCTAGAATGCACATGTAAAATTACCAAGTTATGCATATCTGTAATGGCAAGGCTTTACTCTCAGGTCTGTTCCTTCAGGTACCTTCTTCTAACCATGCAGCTAACAAGACCTTTATATGGGGACAGAGAATTTATGCTATAGGACAGTAAAATCAGAAACTATTTCTGAGGAAGGGCTGGCCCTTATCACATGTGGACTCTTGTTACTGTGGTAAGCACTTCTTGGAACTCATTAACAATCTGAAATACAAATTATCTATTGATGTTAACTTCATTAAAACATTACAGACTAAATAATAACGATTTCTTAGAAAGTTTCACTGAGATTTTAGAATAACATTTATAAATAAATCAGTAAAATATATCATGTCTGGACGCAACAGTCTTTCCATCCTACGAAGAAATTCTAATCTACTGAGCCATACACTAAATAAATTATTTAGTTTTAGTCTGACTTGAAAGAATCCATCTACTCTGATGTTGTTTTCACACCCACCTTCTATCATACCATGTTGCCAATATTTTTATAACAGGAACTATTTTTCACCAGGAATAGTTTTTCACAGAAATATGAACTATTTTTTTATTTGAAGCCAGTACAATTATGCACAAGTCAGTGCTCAGTTCTGCATTCTTTCTAGTAATCATCTGTCTCTAGAGTCCCTGAAATCTTGTCAACTGTGCTACTAAATTGGGTCACATAATGTTAAAAACATCAAAGCTGGTCTTCATATCCTCCAAAAATAATTCCTAAGAAATTCTTATTATGTTTCTGTATAATTAGAGTTTAAAAATATACAAAAAAATCTGTCATCTTTTCCTCTGGGACACCTTCAGGGCTTTGCAATGATATCTGGATCTTGAAGCTGCTGTAATTTATATGAAGAAGAAAAGATGCAACCGATTTCCTATAAAATGAACATAAAACTCCTTTCCTCTTTTCCACTGTTTCACAGCAGCTTCTGATTTCAGAATTTAGAAGGACTATTGCTAACATGTCAAAGTAATGTGACTCAGAGAAATGATCAAGATATATATTTCAACATTTTTTCTGTATATATAATTTAATTTCCTCTGACTTGCATTATTTTTCATAACTTCTTATTTTGTCAGTTTTTTAAAATATTATATAACTGATATCAAAATACTAACCATCCACTTCCACTAGAGTTCCATTATGATCTCAGAAAATCTAACTTTTTTGCTTATTTTCTTTTCCCAATTAAGCGAAACATCACTCCCAATGTATACCTTATTTTATGCGTATATATTTATTGTTTTCTTTGAAAGATAGCAGGGCATTTAAAAAAAAATAAGATTTTTTTCCCTATGAAAGCATAGCAATGCAGAAATTAAGGGACATGCCTAGGTTATAGTATTAGTTCTATAAATAGATTTAGACTGATTTCACACTCACTAAGGAAGTTAATTCACAAATGGTCTAATCTAATTCTCATTCAAATCAATAGCAGCCTTTAGTAGGCTTTGAGACTAGTCTATTTAATCTTTTTGCATGCCAGTTATATCCCTGTAAATGGAGGATGTCTCCTTTAGTCAAAGGAGTGATGTGAGGATGAAAGTTTAATAATTTATAAAGAGTCAGACAGTGCTCAGAGGTAGGTCGTAAAAGCAACCAGACAGCTCCATTCTGTATCTGTTACTCAAAATACTGCACAAGGTCTAACTCGCCTCAGTTTTGTGCCCTGGCTGGGGAAAAAGGAATGTCTCTTGGATGACCCTGAAAGACTCCTATCACTTTTCTTTGACAGAGCAGGAAACTCAGATGTGCTACAGGGACTGCTTCAAGGTGGTGACCAAAGGGAAATTATATATGTTAGGTGACATGGATCTCACATTTTATTTCTACCCAGCCTTTCTAATTAGCTGTATACAATTGAGACTTGAGCCAGAGTCCCAGAGACGGTCTCTGTTCAGCTGCCGCTGTAGCACATATAGTCATGGGATGTGAAGCAGAAAAGACATTGTCTGTAGTGATAAGCACTGTCAGGGACTATTCTCTGGCCCTGATGGCAAACTGTGCAGCAGGAAACTCACCCAGTTATCTAATTGCTGTCTCTGCAAACACAGGATGGTTTTATTCATACTACTCATTTGGGATGACTTACTAGCTTTTGAGGTCCTTTAACAGTGGCTGGGTATTATGTGGATTATCAGGCACAGGCTAAACCCACGTGAGACACTGTACCAACAGTTAAATGGTGTTCTAGACCAAGGGGCAGTGCTCAAGAATGTACTTTGTCCCTACATGCTTTACTAGGTTCAGCACATCTAAGTGGTGACTTAGAATTTTTATTAAAGCTGCTAACACCACTCTTGATCTTATATAGGGCTCCAAACTGTTTTTTGGGTTTTTTTGTTAAATCATAGAAAACAAAGCACACTTGCTCATTCATTGGTGTGAAAGTAGCTTTTCCTGAAGATAATACAATTAAAAATTTCATGTTTTGCTAAGCAATCTACTAAAACAGTTAAACTGCTGTTCAAAAAATACAATTTTAATTATATTCCAATTAACAGCTAACAGAGCAATTCAGTGAAGAACTTTTCATTATAAAACTTAAAAAGTTAATTGATAACATTTTTCACTTTGATATGAGATGCAATTCCACAGAAAGTTAAAGACTGCTTTCATGAAATCCAGGTATTCCACAGTGCTTATGGTCTGCTTAACATTTAAAACAGCTATGTATCTGTACCTCTGTGACTTCATGTATTTTTTTGGTTTATTTCATTATTAGCTTTACTGATTATAAAGTTCTTTTTAAGGTACACTTGTGAACCTAGTAGCTGGAGTGAGAGATCTACAAATATCACAGTGCATGACCAAAAATGCTAGAACTTGATAAAAAACATTTCGTAGCTTTTAAAATCAAATAAAACAAGGGTTATTTGAATAACAGTGTGTTTAAAAGTGACTAATTAAGCTGGCTGAATATAGGTAGTAAGATTAAAGACATTATTGAATCATTTTATGATTCAGTGCCTGAGATTGTCATAATTTCTAGATGTTACTTCTAGAAAAGAACTACACTTACAGAAACAAAAAAAAAAGAAAAACCTGTTCAGATGACAAATTCAAGCTTTGATTAAAAAAATGTTTATCTTGGGATATTTTGAGTTAAAAGTAAAAATTATTGGATTGCAATCATATCTTCTATCTAGAAGAGGTTTTCCTTTTACATTTACATGGGCATGAGAATGTACTGTTTCTCAAATAGTAAAATACCATATTATGTACATTTTTACAGCTTGAACAGCGAGACTGTAAAAGTGTGTTAGAAATGTTAATTACTTTCTTTATTGCTCTAATAGTCCAGCATGCATGTGTATTAACATATTTCATTGATATATTGCCTTATTTCCTGAGGTCTTGAACACCTGGAGCCTATACTGACACCTGAAAAATTAGAACTCTCTGCATCATAAAGAGAGTTATTTCTATTAAAAATAGCCAGCATCTGATTAGTATTATGTGGCTTCTTTTAAATCAGCAGCGTAGGTATAATTAGGACTTTTTAGGGAATGAGTCAGATCCCGATAATTGCAAAGTTAATTTCACTGTGAAATAAAGGTATCTGTGTGTGCCAGTAAATGTCCTCTAGTAGTCTATGGGCAATAATCTCAAATGATATAGATCTGCATAAGTCTACTGAGTCGTGGATTTACACCATCAAACCCTGCTATTTTTTACAGTGCTATTTACATGGGTTAATGAATTATAGGAGTACAGCTATCACAGAAATTTCCTTTGTTTTGTTTCAGCCTTAATTTTTACTGTAAATGACCAAACCTTTCCCAGACAGAAAGGAAGAAAAGGGAGGAATTCAGTAGCATATCTTTAGCCAAACCCAAGCTCATATAAACCTTTTTCTGAAAGCCTTAGGAATTACAGAATTCTTATATCTAGAGCTACAAATCTCATCTATGAAAGGAGCAATTCCTAAGAAAACATTGCATGAACATCTACCTTCCTCATAGACGCTGAGTTTATAGTATAAGCAGGAAACTCTTCTAACAGCTTAAGGATGCATCTTACACTGAGACTTGCACTAGAATACTCCAGTATCAGTAATTCTTCTTTCCACTTCCAGTAAGGGGACTGACATGGCTTATGTCCTATTAAGGATATTTTTTACCCTTTACAAGGGGAGCTGATTTGTAATATTTTTCTTTGGAAGCCAAGTGTATCAATTTTTATACAACTTTCTCAGGACATTTTTCTTAGATCCAGGGTCACATTCTATAGTGAAAAATAACTGGTAATGTCAAGGCAAGGATATTTTCCTGTGATTGCAGGAAGACAGGTTTAAGCCTCTTTTCTAATTCTTGCACTTTTTAATAGGTACTTCTTCAGGAATTTTTCATTCTTATGCTTTGTTCTGAAATTCTTTCTATGATAGATAAAGCTCTATTTCAGTTAGTTTATAATATCTCAAGTCAAAGCTTAGAGAACTGCATGCCCTTCATGAGCAAGGTTTCCAATACCATTTTGGGAGTTCTGGGTTTATTTAAATTTTCTGCTTTATAGGACACAGCAACAATAATACAAGAATATCTAGACATAACAAAACTATTTCAAAATAACTAAACTATTCTGGCTATAGAACTGTTTTCCTCAGATGAGAGTAGAGCCTGGATGTGACAAATACGCATCGAATGTAGACAGCTTGAAAGCTAAGAGGATGGTGCACAAAGAAGACAAGCCAACAAGATAGTAGAGATTAATTTCCAATGTTCTCTGGAGGAGTCTTTCTCCTTACTACACAAAGAGGCAGAATTACAGATGAAGTTATGTCAGCCAACATCAAGCATATATTATGTGTCTATGCTTAGTAATTTTGGTATATACTACTGGCTAAAAACATGCTAACGAGTTTGTGTTTAGAAACTGATTCATGTTTTTTCTTAGCTATGACCTGCTCTGTACCACTTTTACCTGATAAAATCACACAACACTTTAAAAAGCAGTTTAAACACAGCTTTCCATGGATTATTTTATGCCTGATAAACCCATGGTGAATTACAATAAATAAGTATTAAGCTCCAATTTAAGTCATTTCTTAATTGTAAAAGAAATTGAACATGTTGTTTACCATCTAAACAAAACAAATAAAATGTAAATTATCTCATTTTCAGTTTGACCCATCCTTAATTTGCAAACTCATGAATTTACATATTCACTTCTCTAGTCTTGTAAATTGCTTATGTTTTTGAAATAACCTGCTTTTTTCTGCCTCACAATTACTGTACTTTTAACAGTACTTTGCCCTGGCTGACTGACAATTACTTGCATCATGAGACAACAAGGGAAGCTCATGGCATCTGAACATACTGTCCTTGTACTTCTTCCTGCTTGTTGCACAGATTGCATAATACAGAGGCATCTCCCCGGCATCATTACTAGCTGCCTTCCTTGATACAGAAATTCTGGGGCATGTGATGGGGTTAAATTACCCTCAGTTAATAACCACTTTAAGTTGTTTCTTCTTGCACATACACACACTAACTGGTCCCTTAATGCATCATTTAAGCCCTCTGAACCAGCAATGCTCTGTTAATTTTCTTAATTCAGCCACTTCAAAAAAATTATAAAAGTCAAAACAGCCTGAAGTCACCAGCAGTTTAGGGACTAGGTGATATTGTGCAGTTTCCACAATCTATGTAAATGTTTTCTTCACTGGTTTAGTGGAAACTCTTAGCTTATGCAACATCTTAAAAAGGTTAACCGCCATTAAACTCATTAAAACCACAAAGCTCTTTTCTCGCAATTTAGAATATTGGTTAGTTCATATTGTTTGAAGCCTGAGATACAGGTGGGTTAGCTCTCTATTGAGCTATCAAACAATTTATTTTCCCCCAAGTTAGGCATTAACCTTTTTTCTGTTTTAAACAAGCAATTTGATCACAGTCTCAGAAGGTACATGATGCTTCTTCCTTATGCTTTTTTGCTAGGCTTTAAGTACTCTCTATTTTGCAATATTTTATAGGAGTCCACTTTATTAGCAGTTTTATGTTCTTTGACATCATCTTAACAATTGTTTTACAGAGAAATGAAATAATTTTACTGAATAAAAGATATATGCAACTTTTAACTAAAAATGTATGTAATGGACTAACAGTCCATTAGATATAAGAAATGAAGTAATCAGTAAAAAAACTTACAAATAAAGACATATTACCAACATCTTTTACATACAATATATAAAGAACTATTTGTTTGCATGTTTTCCAGCAGTTCCTGAGCACAGTTCAGTTTCATAAATTTCAGACACCAAAACATGACACTTTGCAACATATTTCTCATCATTTCCAATTTATACATTGTCCGCTTTACAGTGCAACATTTGACCACATGTAGCACAAGAAAAAAAATTCATTCCTCTTTACAGAAGGTAAAGAAGTGGTGCTTAGTGACATGGTTTAGTGGTGGACTTAGCATTATTAGGTTAATAGTTGGACTCAATGGTCTTAAAAGTCTTTTCCAACACAAATGATTCTATGATTCTTTGACCTAGGTACCATCTGAAATGTATTGTGCATGTCCATACTTGTATTAGCTCAGAAATCACTAGTTAGTTATCAAAAATTCAAGAAAATTCTTGAAATATTAGAAAAAGGAATGGCACCCTTACACTACTGCAGTAAGTCCAGGGCATAGTCACCTTTTAAAAACAGTACTTTGGACTTTCATCTCAAAAACAGTAAGGTAGTATTAAAAGAGTCTCAGAACCAAGTATCTAGCTTTCCAATGCCTAGGAAAATAGAACTTTTCAAACTGGAAACAATAAACAGATGGTATGACACACATCTATCAAATCAAGTCTCATGGAAAAGTCAATGATTGTTGTGGTTTTTACTCTTCCATGAAACAATTTAGAGGTTCAGCTCTATATTAAAACTTGGGCAGTTTATTTCAGATACTGTGTGACAGGAGAACATATATAATACCTGTCCTAGTAAGAAATGCCACTCGTAGGCTATTAAGACATTTTGCTCACTTTCTGATAGTGAAGTTACCATCATAGGACTCTGCAATTGGCTATACCTTTAAAAGTGAATATGGAGAGCGAGACATTGGTCTGAAAAAGAAAAAGAATAAGGACTTTTAAATGAGAAAGCTTAATGATCTTTCAGACACCAGACTTCATAATAAAGCTCTACTTGTAAAACAAAGGACATTGAGAAGCTCTAAATAAATCAAAGTGAAAAAGTGGGGAATAATTAGAAATAGGAAATCTACTTGGACAATAAAACTTGAAAATAGGATGTTTGACAGCAAAATGGTACAGGGGCTAGAGATTTTTATTTTTTCTTATTTTTAGGTCTCAGGTCATCTGTCTAAAGACAGCAATTTGCTCAGTTTGGATTTTATGGAACTGCTGTTGCAATGATGCAGCCAACACAGAAGAATTATGAGGTAACATTTTGTCTTAAGTGGCATTGTGGATGAGTGAACACATATTCATTTAAAACTTCAATGAAGGATAGACATTAGAATCATAAGTCATAGGTCAGGAGATGAGGTATAATAAAAGTTATAATTAGAGAAATTTGTGAAGTAAAACTCCACTTATGAAATACCTCTAGATATAATTTCTACCATTAGCCTTAGCACTAAAAGAAGCTTAGAACTTAGAGAAACTTCAGCTTCATAATTTTTTAAGTTCTGTGTTTATTATTGACATATTTATTCATGTAACAGTCATCAAGACAAGGAAAGCCAGCGAGAATATCTTTATTCCAAGTTGTGGTGCTATTTTCAATGTCACTTTATGAAACATGGTCTAATAGATATATATGGATCTTTTAAGTACTGTGAACACAACCTTCAGCCTACATTTGTGCTTCCATTTCCTCCAAAATAATAGAAAAGATATT
This sequence comes from Apaloderma vittatum, assembly GCF_000703405.1. Classification (NCBI taxonomy): domain Eukaryota; kingdom Metazoa; phylum Chordata; class Aves; order Trogoniformes; family Trogonidae; genus Apaloderma; species Apaloderma vittatum. Next base: position 308 of record NW_009715867.1, on the reverse strand, counting down.
CCGTTATTTCAGTATTACAAAGATTTGATTCTTGCAGTCTATGTTTTCATGAAATCCTCAGTTCTAGGTCTTTTCTGAGCACTTAAAAAACAACTGGTCAAACAACTGATCACATAAATTCTAGCTAAAGTTATTTTAAAACCTCTGAAATATAAAAACCCCAAAGATGCTTTATCAGACTGCTACCTATCTCTTTGATATGTTGCAAACCCAGCAAACTGAAAATTGATTGCTGTAAGTGTTTATTTAATCACTGCTGAAACTCTACATGCCAGGTCTAGATAACATAGAATCATAGAATCATAGAA
>NW_009715866.1:0-247 GCF_000703405.1 Apaloderma vittatum | reverse complement strand
CCATCCCTCCTTCAGCCTGTTCCCAAGACCCCGGTCACTGCTCCTCCCTCCTGGGTAGTTGCTGCCGCAGAGCCTCTTGGGCTAATAACTTGAATTTTGGCTCCCCCCGTCCATCTTTGAAATAAAAAAGCTTTAGATCCCATCCCTTGCTTCTGCTGCGAGCGAGCTGTCACACCGGGACACGGGCACAGATGCTCTTTAGCAAATTCGGGGTAACGCTTTCACAAGTGTAAACGCTTGCAAACAC
>NW_009715865.1:66595-84791 GCF_000703405.1 Apaloderma vittatum | reverse complement strand
GCTAACTAAAGGATAGCACTGAGCAGGAGGACTGTCTAAAAGTGCATCAGCTGCTAGGACGGGGAAGGTAACAACCGTTTTGGTTTGACGAGGGTTGCCGGACAAGTTGCAGTACAGCTGCTCACACCTCCTCTGCCGCCTCTGTAGTTTATGGAGTAAACGCTACAGTCAGAAGCAATAGTCGTTTCCCAGTGGCTAACTTCATTTACAAAAATATATTTTAATGGTACGGGCGAGATTAGTTTCGCAGATTACCCAAATCTGGGAAAGGCAAAGTTCAGAATGACACTGCGACTCGTGCTATTTTGAAAAAGTCTGAGCTGTTTGCGCTGTGATGTGTCAATAGCACATTGAGCTATTAGCGCTGGGCCCTCACACATGCACATAAAGATCTCTTTCACACTGTGTTTTTCCTGGTGCTATGTTTGTCCAACCTCTGGGGCCTTTTGTGAGGCGCTGTATGAGATGCTGGGGAAAAGAAGGGTGCCGCGCAAAGTCTAAACTTAGGTTAAAACGTGGTTTTGTAGAATCCTTTCCAAATGAGTTGGTAAAGTTTGATGAAATGCAAAGCTCACTTTCAGAAAGAAAAATAACGTGGGTTCAGATAAAAGAGATTCAGTAGCTGAAGAAAACTTTCTCTTAGAGAAATTGCTTCTAAACGTCACGAGCGTACTTTTCTGTTGCTGTGTGACGTTCTCTGTCGCAGCTGCTGCAATGTTCAAGTTTTGTCAGTGTGGATTTGGTGGCTGCCTCCCTTGTCGAAAGGCACCGATCTGCTTTCGCTGGAGATGCACAGCAGCGTTCCGGGGAGCGTGCACAGCCCCTGCCCTGCGCATGCTCTCTGGGCCCAGGCTATTAGCATGCTGCTTTGTTAGTAGTTAATATAGAAAGACACAGGAGCATGAATTAAAGATGAAATGTCAGCCTTAACTTTGAGTGCTGCTAAGGACTTCAAGAGCTCTAAAATGCATAGGAAATGTTCACCGTTGTCTGATATGCCAACTAATTTTGGAAACTTACACCACTTACTGACAAACAGCATGCTTACTGTAAATTTCACTTATTCAGTGACTTGATTGTGTTATGCATGGTATGCATTTTTTAAGGCTCTGTTACAGGTTACTCTGTGGCTTCTTTTTCTTCTTTTTTTAAATGTTCAAAATCTGAATGTCCTTTGAAAACCAGTAGTTTCTTGTGTCCCTTAGCTTGCTCCAGATGCAGTTATATATAACCTTTTGACTGTATTTCCCTTCATCGCACAATGAGAACAGAGCTCACATTCAGAAAAAGTCAGAAGTAACTAACTTTTGACCTATTCAAAAACGCATTTCAGTTGCTGTGCTCCTGAACATAATTTTGGCAAGTATCTTGTAGGCCAGGCTTCCAATCTGCAGCAGAAAATATTTTAATTAATAGAGCACAGCTCATGATGCATGTGCCTCATAATAGATATCCTTGTATGCAAAAGGCCTGATCCGGAGCGGACTGACCCACGCGAAGCTGTGGTGCGGTTGCTGTGAGCTCTTCTCTGGCTCAGCTGGGGAAGCAGCAGCGTGGTGTACAGGTGTTTCAAGGACAGAAGAGGAATTTGTGAATGAGTTCCTAGAAAGAAGGATCTTAACTGTGTTAATCTAACCTAATGTTCTGCATTGTTTATGATCTGTAACTATAGGAATCAATGTAAGTTGTTGTTTTTTAGAATTACTCTAAACAAAGAGTATGTTTATTTTGAAATCTTCCATCTCTCACTCACTTGCTTCCCATCCATTCTGTTCTTTTCCCTGTGTTTCTAAGGAAAATAAATGATTGCTCTGTTAGGCGCTGAGATGACCAGAAGGCATATGAAAAAAAAGAGTTGAAATATTTACTCTGCTGAAGTAAATGGGAGAACTGTTATTGATTTCACTAGGGACAGTATTTCACCTCAAGTCTTTCTGAAACTCATTTGAGTATCCTGCCCATTCGTCCGTGCTTGCTTCATTGTTAGGAGCTGAATCCATATTCTCCTCGAGACGGTGAAGCAGGAAGTGTGATGGCAAGAGTACCACTCTGCGTGGTTGTATCTATGTGCAAAAGCAGAATTATTTATGTGAAAACATTCTCAGGATCTCTTAAGACATAGAGTTGATGGTGTATGGCCTACCTGTGGAAAACCGTATCCGTATCACGGTGTCTAAAAATATTGAACATAAAGCCTTTTAGTTTGGCAGTGCATTGCACTCTGTGAGATGCTGCTGTTGTCCACCTGCATGCTTAAACAGATTTTCCCAGGACTGAACTTTGGGTTTTTCTGTTTGGGGTTAAAAGCACTGTCAGAAACGTGGCAGACTGGCCCGTGACTCCCCAGGCAGGACTTGGGATCTCCTTGTGAGCAAGGGACCAGCAGTGGGAGGGAAAACTTCAGCTGGATTCCTTCTCCACAACGACTTTTTAAGAGCAATGTTGTGCGTTTGAAATTGGTTGTCAATACTGGATAAGTAGACCTAAGGGTAAGGGGTGTCATCTTGTTGTTTGGGTTTTTTTGTTGTAGTTTTGACAGGCATTTGAAAATAAACTAACATGCATAAGTATACCTGCCATTATCTGCAGTTCAGCAGTTTCCAGAAGATTCTAGATTGGAATTTCTTTTGCTGAGATCGCGTGTAATGTGGTACACGTAAAGGGCAGAAGAGGAAATAAAGACACAGAAATACGGTGATTTGTCCAAGGTTATGCAGTCAGTCACTGACATAATCAGGGCCACAACCAAGGTGTTCTGAGATTCAGTCCAGTGGTTTATGCTGAATCTCATTTACCCTAATAGGATTACTTACATGTTTAAAGTAAAGCATGTGCTTAAGTGCTTTGCTGGATGAGGGCCATATTTGATAAGTTTTCAGTGCTGGTGTGAGAGTACAAAACTTGACCCTGCATGTGTCTGATGGTGGTTTGGGAAAACAGTGATCCACCTCTGCTTCGTGGAGTTGCACAAGTGAAGTTGTGGTCTGCCTGTTTCTAGAAGAGTCCTACTGCAGTGTACTAAAACAAACAAAAAAAAATTCACCAAAAAGTAGCTATAAAAATTACAGAAAGTTGAAAGAGACCAGCTGTTGTAAAACATTCTGCTTCTGTTTTGAGCCCTTTTATGGCTGTGCAGATGGAGAATGATTTTGGGCATTTGCTGTAGTTGAGAGTAGTTTTTTCTAAACAAACTTTTCCACTTATTGAGTAAATTACATGTCTTGTACTAAAAATATTTGGGGAACTATTATTTGTCATATCAAATACATATTTTTTGTTAAAGGAACCAAAATTCTTATAATGTAATTTGAAAAAAGGGAAAAGAAGACTTCGAAACCTAAACACATACAGTGCTTGAGTTATCGTTACATTAAATTCCAGAATCCTTACTTCATTACTTAGCTGTCTACATTTTATAATGTTTATCTCTTCTACACAGATTGTCCTTGAAGGATACACATTTCAAACATACATACCTTAATTTAGTACTAGCATACACATGTGAACGGCAGAGCTTGATGTTTTGGGCTGGAATGTTTTGCGTTTTACAAAGGAAGTTCGAGAAGGTTATCTTGTTCTTCCAGAGGTAAAGCAAAGACAGCAGTAGTTTAGTAGCGTGCTAAACTGGGGCTATAAGTCATTCTTATTAGTGTGTGTTGTTAGGAAAAAATGGATTACAGTTGTGCAAACAATTGAAAATTACTCTTCTTGCAAATTCAGTGTGGCTATATATGCATAGGTTTTTCTTTCATATAGCAGATGGTGAGAGACAATGGGTGCATGTGTGTTGTTGAGGTAGAAGGCTCTGTGCTCACTCATCATCCGCCCTGCGAATATGCTGTTGACATCTGGGCTTTCCTCTGATGCAGATAGGGTAGTTTGGTGTCTGGAAGCTGATGCGTGCTGTGGTCATGCATGTGCCACGTGTGTGACCATGACAGAGGTGGCCCCAGCTGATATGAGGGTGCTAGAAAGCACTAAGGAGCTCCCATAAAGTAGACAGTGGAGGTGCCTAAGCAAAGATGCAAATATGGGTCTTCCTGGAGACAGTTTAAGTGAGGGATTGGAACTTCCTATTGCAGTATGAACTCAGTAAATGTTGTTTTAGCTTCAGTATTTCTCACTGATCTCCTGGCACGTGTAGCAAGTGTGCTGAACTGCTGCTTTCCCAGAACAGCCCTCCTCTGCCTCTAATACCTCAGAACCTCCGAACTGTGCAGGCAACTACTGCTGGGGAGCATGAATTTCCCCAAGTATTTGGCTGTCCAGTTCAGCACTAGATGTTGTATGCGTGATGCCTAGTGCTTGGAAGAGGAAGTGCAGCAATCAGATGAGAATGTCCACGAGAATACAAATCATAATTTGTGTTATCACCACGACTTGCACCATGCTGGGTTTCGGGAGCAGTCATCCCAGAGATTTCGTGACATACTGGAAGGAGCTAGCTGTGAGAGAAAACCCCTGTACGCCAAAGGCAGCAATGGTGCAAGAGCTTACGTTGCTCAGGAACATGTACAGTGGAGTTACTAAAGTGTACCTTTTTTCTGTTGCTCTCAGATAGTGCAGCTCCTGTACTGAATGCACCATTTGTTATCAAGACATAAGGAGCTGGCTGTATAGAGAGTAGGCTTAGTAGAAGTCGATTTATATATGTTTTAGATGCTTTAGTTACAATGGATTACAGTTGTATTAGTAAGATATGTGTAATAACATACTGTATTATATGAAGAGTGTGAGTTTAATGCTTAATCTAGAGTAATTATGGTATGTGTGGAAAATAATGATAATTTGTAACAATTGCAACTCTGATGTGTACATGTCATGGACATGGACAGCCACTTGCATGACTGGCTTTAGAGTGAGGAAATACTGACTAAACCTATGGGGATGACAACAGCCTCATTCCAATAGCATTGCCTGCATCAAGTCTTGTACTTCATGCAGAGGTACCGAGTCCAGCCTAACCCGATAATGAGTTGTTATGAATTTCTAATAAAATCTAAAATAGAAACACAGGAAATAACAGCTTATATTCTTTGGCAGATACTTGAGATAAGAGTAACTTGCATTGACTGTAAGTTTTGTGACTCATTTGCTGCAGTTTTGTGCAGCGTCTGGCGAAGCAAGGCCAATCAAACGGTGACCTCTGGGTTGTGCTGAGGGCTTTTATTAAATTTACAGTTAATACATGCCTATATATTTCTTGAGTTCTGACGCTCCCTAAAAACCGAACTAATGCTATGGAATGATGATAATCTAATTTGAGAGGAAAAGAGTTTGTACAACACTAATCCTACTTCTTTTATCTGTAATCACATTTCTACTACCATGAAATTGAGTACAGTTACACAGACCTAATGATAGGGTTGAATTTTCAAATGCTTCAAACTCTTATCTGATAGCCGTCTTCTATACTGTTACCTGTCTGTGTGATGTATTTATAGCATGCCAGTCACCATAGTATCTTTGTGATGATTGCTTCCAAAATTGAGAACTCTGAGGTGAAAATCTAATCAGGGCTTTAGATAACAATGTCACACAAGAGCCTTCTGGTCTTTGCCACTATGTTCCGTTCAGATGAAGACTTTGATGAGATCATACTTGGTGCTGCGTTATTCATTATTTATTTCTGTAACAAGATTTTTATTTCATATCTTTTCCACTGCATGTTAACACCTGTCAAACCTATCCAAACTCTGTTTTGAATGTGTTTTCGCTGTTTGTACCTGAAACAATATATTGAAAAATACAGGCATTACAGGGCTGCTGAACTAGCAAAGCTGTAAGGGGAGACTGTTGTTATACAACTGCTTCTGCCACAGGTACATTGGATATTCGAACAGATGTTTTCATGAACTTTTTCAGACACTTCATGGCAATGAGCAGACAAGCTGAAAATAGCATTTTCATCACATTAAAAATAACTGAGTTTTGTGAGCAACGTGCTAGAGATATGATTGACCAGTGTTGCAGACTCAATTCTGTTGGGAAAGGTGTGCTATTAAAACTAGACAATATTTTTTTATTACTGAAAACTAAAAATCTTTTAAGCAAACAGTTCATCCAGTTTTCAGTTTGTACAGTTCACATGCCAACTGTTGGCATCAGTGTTCACTGTTTATTTCTGCATGGTCCATGTTTTTGTATAAGTATTAAGAGGAAAAGCCAATATGTTCTCAAAAACTGCAAGTTGAAAGTATCCCTTAATATGTCTTTAAGCTTGATTAAAAAAGAAATAATGAATAGAAATCTACTTTTTTTCCCCCCCCCGGCACTTGTATCTCACCTTTGTTTATGCTCGTTGGAGACTGATTCAGTGTGGGCATCTTTCACTTGCTTATATGGGCATTAGATCAGGCTTGCCCGTGGCATTTCATGGCAGAAATTGTTATCAATTCATTGTTTTATTTCTGCTGTTGTAAAGTTATAGCCCTTCTTATGGTCTAGGTCACTTTGACCATATATCATTCCTGGCCAAGACTTGTGAGACCAAAGACTAAATCTTATGGAAAAGAGTGGGTTGTGACATAGTGAACTTAAAAATAAGGGCTGTGTTGGGATGAAATACCAAGATTTGGACTGGCAACCTCTGTAATAAGGGATTTGTTTGTCTTCTACTTTTTTTTTACTTTTTTTTTTTGGTGGTGGTTGTTGGCATGACCTTATCTCCTACTGGCTGAGATGAGAGCTGCGGAAACAATAGCACGGGTGTCTCCTCACTTTCCTCGTCTCCTTTGCAAAGCATGTCCTTGATGGTTATGTAAAATCATGATGCTAAAGCCGACAGATACATTGCTTGGACAGACACATTTACATTTGGATTTTTTTTTCTCTGAATTTACTATTCTGAAGAGTTCTGATCAACTGGACAACCTAGCAAAAGGTTGCAAATATGCGAAATGAACAGTATGGTAGGATATGTGGAAAAAGAGCTCTACATGCAGATGTTTTCTGTCACTTCAGGTGAGCTGATTGCATCTCTCCATTTGGTTTTCTTAAGAAAATTTTTCAAGAGAAGCTCGTGTGTTTAGCACTGAAAGGAAATATAGTTTATATTGTAATTCTGTAAACAGTTAATAAGAGAAAGATTAGATAGGGATGTAAAACCTAAATAGTTTTAGATACACAAATTAATAAAGTGTTAGTGTTTTTGTTTGGGGGTGTTTTTTTGTTTTGTTTTGTGTTTTTTTTTTTTTTCCTTTTCGAGGAACCCAGGCATGGAAGCAACGTAGTCTGTGTGAATCATCCTTTCTGTCCCAATGGGACAACTCCTGTATTTAAAGTCACTGAATTATATAAAGCTTCATAGGTTCAGGATGTGTTTAAACGCCTCAATATTGATTAACTGTCTAATTTTGATATGAAAAATTGTGTTAAAACCATGCAAAAATCAATTGGTGCATGGTGGAGTAGCTTATTTTTAGAGCAGATCATATTCATCTACTGCTCTTTTAATGCTACTTTCTTTATAGTCATATGGCTTATACAAGCAGTTGTATTTGGAATGGTTTAGGATACTGTATTTCCATATTACATGTATTATTACTATTAGTAAATGATTTTATTAAACTGTACTTTTATCAGTAAGCTGTTTTATTGTTAGATTCCCAGTTTTCTTTTTTAAGCAATTTGCTTTCTTAAATAAATGAAAATTTGGTTAGGCATGAGAAAATAGTCATTCTGTTTGCTGTAGTAGGTTGATGCTGTTACTTTTGTGGGTTCTTGGTAAGTGTGTGGAAGAAATGACAATAAGAGGTGATCATGTCAGTATGGGGATATCATGGTATTGATTTGTTCTAGTGACAAATCTGATAGTTGTGTGTTCCTACCACAACGTGACGTGGTTCTTTTTTTCTGCTATTGCTTTGCTTGATATGGTTTGAAATACATTTACCTTACGTTAAAAAAAAAAAAAGCCTACTTCGTACACAAGGCAAAATTTTACAGTACGTTTTAACTCTTTCTTGCAGAAGAGCTGTAAGTAAAAACGAGAGTGATCCTCCAGACTGTACACTGGACATACTGCAAATGTAAATGCGTTGTGAGGTGCAAACACAAGTGCTTAATTTAGATTTGCACTACAAAGTAATCATTGAAGTAAATAATAAGTTTATTCCTATGTGACTTTCTGTTAGTGGTTTTCTGACAGTGGCCAGTAACTGTATTTCAAAAGGTAAAATGAAGTAATTTGTGTAGATTTATTTTGTTCTGCCAAATAATTTGCAAGTGAAAGATATTATTAAATAAAGGGGATTTAACAGATGCTTCTGCTGTTCTCCTGACATTTTTTAATCTTACTTGAAGTTATCTGTATACTCCTGTGGTGGTGCAGCTGAGACCCAAGGAGCGCGTGTGGAGTGCTAAATCAGGTGTTATGTCGTACAAGGCAGCCTGGTTTTTGAAACGGTGGCTTGCATCGTTGCTTCCGTGATAGAGATCTACCTCTTGTTTTTGACATAGCAGAAGTGCTGGTAAGGAAATCCGCCTTTCTTTTTGTTCCAGTACCTCTGCCAAAGCTTTTTTTTTCTCTTGGATGATGTTTGTATGGTGCACAGGGTATCATATGGCTTGTTGAAAATATGTAATTATTGTTTCAAGGAATTGGCAAGCCGTACATACGTGCGTTCTCATTTCTGATGATTGTCTCACCTCTATCTTTTTAAATAATGTTTGAATCAGACGTGTGCATCTGGGGCTTCAGTGGGGTGCTTCAGTATCCCATGCTGTCCTAATCATCGTGCCTTACAGGGATGATGACTTGCTTCTGAGATTGTTCGTTTGTGGAATCAGCTTTGTGGTTGCCTTTTCTATGAGAGGACCTTTGGAGCGTTCTCTGCACCAGCACATTCCATCTTTCTCGTGTCCCCTTGGCTCTGCTGCCTGCTTTGGCTCGGATATGCTGGCTGATAGCACGCAGCAGAAACCTGAAGGTTTTGGAGACACCCACAACTGGGACAGACTTTCAGTTGACACGCAGCTCTGACTGAACAAGGTGAAAGGCAAGCAGTGTAATCTAGGGCTAAGTATAGCTCAGAGAGATTAATCAAAGATCATGAAAGGAAAGCGTAGTAGTTCTTAATTAAATACCTACTCAAGTAGGCAAACCAATAGCACTTCAGTATTTTGCATACAGAGATTTGTGGTATGTCCATTGTGCAGCTTAGAGATCAGTCTTGCTCTTCTACCTGCAATTCTTCTCAAAAAACCCATGTAAAATTGCATTATGAGCTTTCTTTGTATCTTTATTTTGCCTCAGTCTGCAACTATAGCTTGCCCAGTTTAAGTAGCAAACTATTTCTCTAAATTTAGTTGGCAAACAACTTGTGATAGGATAGCAGCCTTTTTCTGTCTTCTCTGTTAGAAAGTGTTTGAGTAAGGATGGTGAAGATTGGCTTTGACTTCTATCAGCACAAATACATTGCGGGTGATAACGTATCATAGGAGCATGCTGCCTATCTTCCTGTATTCTTGTCTCTAGTAAATAGAAGTTTTTCAAGGAAGGTCTCAGAATTTGCCCTTTTGGTAATAGTCAAGGGAAGAGTTTACATACCAGAAAAGAATCCTAATTCTTCACTTGATAATGTGTTAAAGGGGTTTTTTTTGAGCTTTGTGTTGGTTTTTGTTAAAGAAGATTGGCAGTGGTTTCTTGTAATATATATAACTAATAAAGGTTGAATCAAAAACGTGACTTGTGGACAGTCACACATTTTTAAGGCACAGACAATATGTATGGGTCTGCATCAGTTGTATCAATCTTTCACTGCTTGGAAAATGTGGGGAGAGGCTATTTACTGCAGTATGGGATCCATACATCAGGATACATGCATCCTCTGTGGAGATCATGGAGCTCCTTATCATTGCTTGTAGTTTTTTGGATTATTAATTAAACTGAATTCCATTATAGCCTTCTCTGCATCATATTCCCTGTTATTTGCGTGTTTATGCACAATTATTTCTAAATAAAAGTTAAGATTATTCCATCTTGAGGCATAAGTGAGAGACAGTAGTGATAAAGAGCTTGATTCATATTATGACTAACTGCGGGTGAACATTATGTTGTTATGCCTCATTCTTAGTGTTTCTGTGACTCAAAAATGATAATAAACTCCATTAAAATACCGTGACATCAATGGAGTAAGCATTTAAAAAGCATATGAAAGGATAAGGTCTGGAAATCATTAGGATATAATAGCTCTCCATATAATTTTAGACTATATAAAGTATCTTCTGAGTTTCATTTATTCTCTGCATGCGTGAGAACTGATATCAAGCATACACCTTTCTTTCTGCCCCCCAGATGTAACCTTTTTCTTTCAGAATAAATGTGAAAGTAAAAAGGAAGGAGCAATTTCTATTCTGGTCCTTCAGAATCATGAACTCAGGTACTTTGCAGCTGCAGTGAACACAAGCAATGCAGCACAAATCTGGCACAGAATTTTGACAGGGAGAGATCTTTGATCTCCTTTTTTTTAACTACAGTTTTTCCATTTCTTATTATTTTGTCGAGCTTTACTGGTTTACTTCATCTGCCACACTGCTGTGGTAGGAAGCAGTCGTTGCATTCTCTGTTGGCAAAGAAAATGCCTGTTTGTTGATTTAGAAAAAGAAGAGAAATGTCTATGAAACAGAGTGGTGCCTAGGGAACACTGCTAATTACTTAAACTTGAGGATCAAGTATTTTCTGTCTCCCTGAGCTTCCCACAGTTCTGGGTGTTTGTTTTTTGTTGTGGGTTGTTTTTTTTTAGGGGACTGAGGACAGGGGAGGGGAGAGGATGAAAATAGTTATTATTCATATTTAAAGATTTCCTGTATATTTTTAAAACTGATCTGAGGTCGTTGTTTGATCAAAAGAGACAGGTTCATCTTTGCTTCTCCATTTGGTTGGCTTATGGCACTCAGGCAGAGGAGCTCCTATCTGCAGCCTTTTTCTGCAACTCTAGTTGCCACGGATCTTTGAATGTAGAAGTAAGAAATAACAAGATTTTAGATGATGAATCTCAGTATGTATGGTAGTGCAAGGCCAGTCGCTTTATTGATCCCATCTACTGAAGTTTTCTCTGTGAAGATGATTTATGTTTACCTTAAGAAAAAAAACCCAAAAGCAATCAATGATACAAACAAACCGAACTTCATGTAAGAACTGATTTAAAACATACTCATCTTCTTTCTCATCCTTACTTTATAAAATCTTCTGTGGATTCAAAAAAAAAAAAAAGCGTGCAATCCTGCTCTTGCACATAGGAATATACACTCTTTGAAGAAGAGAGCCGTTTCCGCTTTTGAATTGAGTTTCATAAACTTACTGGAAAAAAATTCGGCTTGGAGAGTGTATTTTGTAGTAGTAGTTTCTTGTGCACTGAACTGTTCATTTCCTGAAAGGATAATGTACCTGCTGACAAAACCAAGGAACCAGTACTGATAATTTGTTACATGGGGACAGGCTGTAATCTTGGTGTTACTTTGGCTCCTGAAAAGCATCAGTTCTATCTGGCCTCTCATCCCTACTAGAAGCAACAAATCTGCCTCACTGGAAATCATAAAAATCGTCTCCAGTTGGTTTTGTCTGCACTTTTGCTAAGTAAATGAATCACCATTATGTTTCTTCTAGCTTAGATATCAAATGAAAATGAAGCAAAATGCTACGTTCAGCTGCTTCAGGGTAGGAAGGTCTAGATAATCTTCATCTCTGAAGTGTGAAAGAACTGACGCATAAATTGCAGGTCTGGCAGCAAAGATTTTTTAATATATATATTTTTAAATAAGTACCTTACAGTTGGAGAATTTATTTTCTTAAGAAAACACAACATAAGAGACCTGTGGTATCTATGCTTTAACTGTGGTTCCAGAAGCAGGAGGGTAAGAGAGAAGACAGTGTTCTTAGAAGCATGGTTGTTTAAACATTGGCTGTGGTCTTAGACTGGGAAATCTGTTTCCTAGAGGAGTAAGGTGCTGAGGTCCTCCCATAATAGTGGGGACAGAGGAGCAGTAATCACTTTTAAGGCCTGAGTTTATGACAAGTATCATATACTGTTGACTGAAGTTGGGATCATGGCATTGATTGTACTTTTAATCTTGTTTAATGGGGTTCTTTGAGGCTTCATCTTTATATTCCTAAACATATGATACTGTGCTCTGTGATCCCAAATGAGTCTCTGATTTGCACAAGGCAACCACGACTATAATAGTTCTTACAGACTCAACAACCATCTTGCAGTTACACATAACTGCTACTAAAGAAAATTTGTGTCTGACATCTAATTTTATAGTGGAAAACTATTATAAATGAGATATTATAAATGAAATGCTGGGGAGTTGCTGTGTGTGAAGATGGAGATTACTTAGTTCTTCCTTCAGAAGTGGCGTGCTTTTCCTTGGTGGTGGTGGGGAGCGAAAGACCTTTAAGCACCTGAAAGAGATGATGAAAAAATCCACATCTAGAAGTTTGACAGGCTGTAGAAGCGTGGTATCAAATTATTAGATGGTTTGTCTTGATGTGGGTGTTTTGAGAGTGCTTATCAGACAGTCATCTGCTTCCTTACGTCCATGCTCTGCTGACTAGTAACTGCCTCAGTTCCAAGTTTCTAAAAATATTCTGGTCTCGTGGATCTGAATGAGAGCTTCACTTTCTTTCAGGAAGAGTTTGGACAGTGGAACTCAGCAGCCTTTCGGAGAGCTAGAGGAAACACTTGGAAAGAATTGTAACCCACCTTAGTATCCGTTTGTGTTCTTCAGCAATACAAGTCTGTTTCTCTTCTCTAGAGGTTATAAAAATGGAAAATTATGGTAGTGGATATCTTTATTTAGTCTTTAATCCACTAAGACGCAGAGTATCTTCTTTGTGTAAAAAAAGTTCCATCTGCCAGCACTGTTGTAAATAATCCAGCCTAGGAAGGAGCAGCTACTGTAACTATGTGGTTTTTTGCAGATAGACTCCTCCATCCCAAGTTAGGACACTTTGGAGACTTAATTACTCATATTCTGACCTTCAATTTTGTGCTGAAGGGAAAACTCTGGTTCCCTTATAAAGTTGGTATTTTCTGCCATTGTAGAGAATAGCCTCTTTTTTTTATAAATTTAAGGAAAACTGTTGACAGTATTAGGGATTTTTATATAAGATAAAAGTAGGATTACAGTAGAGTAATTTAAGGATTAAATTATGGATTACTAGTTAATAACAAAAGTACATAGGTATAACTCCATTCTTTCAATCTTTCCATGAAAAGTCCAGTTTATAATCCTATTGATGCATTTTATATAACTCCTTATACCAATGTGTGCTTTATTTCGTGATGTTCATCTGTTTCTAGTCCAGTGTACAAAAATAACATAATTTCTTACCTACTCATACTGGGAAATTTCTACTGTTTTCTATCATGATGATCTCTTTCTAACTGCTCTTATGTTTTATTTGTGTGTGTGTATGTGTTTCCTTTTCCTGGACTATTATATGATGGAAAAATATAGGTGGTATGTTTGTTCATTTTAAACAAAGATTATCTGGTGTCTTCCTGATATGGTCCTCTGGTTTGAGTATATAAAATTGAAACTTCCTTCATTTCATTCTCTTTGAAAATGAGAATTAAATAAGGGTAGAACTGAGCAGAATTTGTCTGTCAACAAGCAGTATATCTTAAGAATTCTTCAACTGGGGTGAAATAAGTTTAGTTATTTTTACCAAAGAGATGGTCCAAATGATGTGGTAGACCTACTAAATCATAGATCTTTTTCAGAGCCTCTCATTTGTAGCACTGAACATGGTAAGCTGGTGGTTTTGGAAGCAATCATTCAGTTGAAGTGGTTTTGAGTCACAAACTCAAGAAATCTGTAGATTAATTTCAGAAGTCCATAAAAAAAAATAAAAGCAAATATTTGCTGGTTCCGAGGTTTTAGAAATTGGGTAGCTCTTTCTGGACACCAGTAACCTCTTTTATAGAGGTCTGCTTATTTGCATTTGCAGCATGATTTCCTGGGAGGTGCTGAACTCTGAAATGGACTGTGAAGATTTGTGGCTTGTTTATAAGGCAGTTTGAGTGCAAAAATCTTACCGTCAAGTTTCCTTGCTGCTCTTTCTTAATATGTCTTGGGACAGATACATAATTTTGTGCAATTAAAGTGTGGTCAGAACCCAGTATACAATTGTTTTTAAAGAGGGTTCTAGCTTTGTTTTTTTCAGAAGTGTAGACTAGTTTGTTGGAGTTAAACTTTGAAGCAGGTGGCTATAGCTGATGTAGAAGTTTTCTTTAAAGCCTCAAATATCCACAGTAATGTTTCTGCTTTCTTCAGCTGCTTAAGGTAAACAATAGGGGTTTATTTGTTTATGCTTGCACATCAAAGTTGTGTTTACGTATTTTATCTGGATGAAAACATGAAAAATATTTTTTTTTCTTTTAAAGTGGACTTTAAAAAGTATCCTATGATTGTGCAAGGTGTGAATAGGTAGTAAAGATGAATTTGATCCTCCCTGTACTTGTCTAAGAAAACCATGGGTCTGGAGGAGCGGCATTGTTTCACCCTTTGCCTAGAAGATCCATGCAGTGGGAGAACCAAGCACTCATTTGGTGTTCAGGTTAGCTGTTAACTCTGCTGGCCGAGAGTTTGCTCTTAAGTTGAAGAACTAGGATGGGAATCCCAGTCGTGCAGAGTGTGCCTGTGCCTGCTGGTGTGAGTGAGCTGGTACCTGTGACCTGCCTAGAGCGTACGGATTTAATACAGCCGGCTGGATACTTCTCCCTTTGTAGTTCCATGTTAACTCATGACATCCTAAAAGAAATTCTGTTTAGTTCCACATAATCTTGATGTAAGGGATTGCTGGTTACAGCCTGTCAGTTTGGTTTGGCAGATATAACGGTGTAGAAAGTAACAGTGTGTAAAAACTGTTTTTTCCAAGCTCCAATCTGGAATATGTGTCACTGGTACCTGTTAGCTTTTTATATATGACTGGCCTGTTGCTTCTATAATTAAGTTTTAGAGTTTCTTCTTTCTTCAGAATTATAGACACATAAGTCAATTTTTATTCTCTATAGTACTCTTCAGAAAAATTCATCCAGACAAAGGTAGTTCAAGCACCTGTATTTCCTATAAAACCTGTTACTTTTAACAAATAGAAAAACAAATCACAGTAGCTTAGCACAGATTTGGAGATGTAAAGTAGTTTTCCTAGAAAATAAAACTTTGTTGTGCACAACATTCATGGAAGAATGTTTTCTGAAGGAAGCTTTTACGTAGGGATATAATTACTGCATTTTTCATTTCCTCGCTGGTTTTATTCCAGTTGCTGGTTTCATCGAGACTAAAGTGCTCATGTGTTAGAGAAATAGGGAATAACATGAACTTAAAATGCAGATTGAATAATTTGATACTTTCTGAAGTCCTAGTTCCAACCTGGATCTTTGTGGTACACAATGGTACCCAAAATGTTTGCATACAGTAGAGTATTTTGGATTCTACATTTAAGGCACTAATGAAGTGTCTGATTTTCAGATATGGATATTATAGTTATCAAAATGAAGCCCTTTAATATGTCACATGTTCACATCCAAAGCCCTCCCCCGAATCACTATCTGCATTGTAAGAACTAAGCATTGACTGCTCAGTGGAATCTGAGAATGGGGAGTGTGAGAATCATCAAGGTCGTGATTCAGATCATTACTACAAGAAAGTGGCCTAATCAGGTTGCTTTGGTTGGAGTGAGGTTGACTGATGGACAAAGGACACCCAAACACTGGAATTGAAAAGAACTTGTGGTTGTCTTCCAACCCCCAAGATTTCTATAATTGAGATCTGCTTGAGATATTGAAAGGGATAGTAGGTTGAAAAGAGAGTATCACCACTTTATGTCTTAGGACATTTTCAAAGCAGGTTGTTTTTTATTCTTATGAGAGCATTTTATGGTCCCGTCAATTTATTAATCAGAAATAATTAGCTTTTCCAGCTTTAGAGACATCAGTCACAGCTGTCCTAGAGAATATGTACCAGGATTTCTTGCATCTGGCAAAAGCATGGTGCTGTCTTTCTGGAAATGGTGCTTTCCGTGTGTTCTTTTGTGTTAGTTAATAGAAACCCTTCTTGAAAAAGGGTACTCATCAAAGAATGTTTTATGAAACAGAAAAGCCGTACTCATAAGCCCTGTTGGATTCCAAGAGTTATTACATTTTACATCACATAGAGTTTATTTTTCCAGATGCCACAGTTCAAAATAACGTATTTTTAATACTACTTGTAGAATTCTACAGATCCATAATAGCACACGACATGTTAATATCCTCTGTGACATCCTACTGGTCATATCCAACTGAGATAAACAGTTGTTTATGCTATAAAAGAGACATCTATTATAAAAATAAGAATAATGCAAAAGGATACAAACAATCCCTTAAATTTGTAAAGACTTACAAATCTCTGATGTTAATTTGAAGAAAAAAAGTACTTGCTAATGCTAAGTTTATGCCTGCAGTTAATAGTCCTTTATTCCTTCAGGAAAGAAAAAATCAAGCAGCTATACTTTAAATTAATTTAATGAACTGCAAAGACTGACATTTTCACTATAAAAGTCACACTTCATTTAATGAAGTAGTTAAATATTGATGCTATATTAAAATACAGGCTGAATAAAAATGGCAATATGGTTTTCAAAATAGGATTTGAGCTGTTTTTTTCTGTTATATTGAAAATTTCATGAACTGAGAAAAGGGAAATACAACAGAATATTTCCATAATAAACACAAAAGAACTTTGTTGAAATAACATTAAAGTTGAAAGACACAAACCTGTAAAAGCAAGGAAATTAAGTCACTGCACTCTTAACTCAGCGTCTTTGTTCTTAAGCACAGAATCTCTGCAATGAATGGAGCTGTCTTTATTACCACTCAACGTGCAATATTTTCTAAAATCCTTGAACATGAAGATAGATTGCAACCCAGTGCTACAGGTGGCATATAAAGACCTAGCCGTGTGGTTACCCAGGATGAATAGTTGTATCATGATATTGTTTGATCTTAATTCAAAATAATTGTGGTCTAACTGCTGTGATTTCAGTGGCAATATTCTGGCAAATCTACGTTGTCTGTGTTGTAACTTCCACACACTTCCAGTGATATAATTTGAATTTTCAACTTCATTTTTATATCTGCACCTTCACCATAACAACATGGTATTGACAGTGGATAAAGGAAGATTGCTGACAAACATGACTGAGGTTTTTCCCAGCTCCATCACCTCTCTGATGGTAAAAGGAACACAAGAATGAAGCTTACCATAGATTAGAGTTGGGACAGTGATTGAGTAATGATACGTTGGGCTTCATTTTGATGGATTGAGTTATGTTTTACTCTACTTCATAAAGCTGTACTAATTCTGACATCAGGCTTCTGTGTGTAGTAAAATACTGAGGATGACATCTTTGGCCCGCTGAAGTCAATGGCAAAGCTCCCATCAATTTCAGCTGTCTGTGATTTCATTCTCAGTGGCTGACTTGTAAAACAATGGCAAATTGATTTAGCACATCTTTTTTTCACCCCCTTGGGAAAGAACTCTGCTGCGTGTAAAATGAACTGTCTTTTGACTTTTGTGGTCTTATTCTGAAAATAGGAGTTTTAATTCAGGATAAATACAGCCTGATTTCTTTCCCATTTCTATTATAATGTAAACATCAAAGGTGATGGAAGAAATTGGAGCAATTTTGCAAGTGGTAGGTTATATACACATACAGAAACCAATGATAAGGAGTGCAGCTTTCCTATGGAAGACCAACACATTGTTTCTGTAACTAGGAGCTATCAGGTGTGGTCTCTACCTGTGTTGGTGGAATCGTGGTTTAGATGTTTGGGTTTTTCCCCTCTTCTATGCAAACAGTTTTTCTTTAAAACAACAACAAAAAAAGAAAGTGTTGGAATCTGAAGAAGTAATTGTATAAATGTATTTGTACATGGAAGACATAGAGTATTTGTGTTTATGATAGTGATCATCAAAATTCTTTGTAAGCTGCCAGATCATCATCTGTTTGCACAGTCATGTCTCCTGGTATTTTGCCACAGTAAGTACCAAAGTCATCTACTTAACAGAACATAAAATTTTGTATGGTATTATGTAAAAATCACAAAAATTTACCTAGAATTAATAGAGCTTTGACAAATTTCTTCCTCTTCCAGATATTCCTAATTGTCTTGAACTAGTTCAGGTTCTGCAGTAGTTGTGGCTC